>NC_043019.1:29258842-29296342 GCF_006345805.1 Octopus sinensis | reverse complement strand
TTTTTAATGTTACCATTACATATTAACAGTATACACTAAGTGGATTTGTATGCCGCAATATGTGGTAAGCTGCTTGCGTGGAAAAATGAACAAGCAAAACCATTCTGACTTTATAACATTTATTTATCAGCATACATTCCTGATTATATTTTCTGGTCCATTAGCATTGAATCTATAATATGCCACCCAAGTTTTCATGTGACATGCAATGAACTTCAAAGAAAATCTCCCTACAATGTCATGTTATATAGAGCTTGTTAAGCTAATAATTAACACATGCTCTGATCCTATTTCATTCACTTTTTTATTATTTATTTGTCAGTTGGTTAACCAGTGAACTAATCATTTGTTGATTAATTGTTTGGTTAATCAAGCAATCAAGTTTGTCAAAGTTCTTTCATTGACATTCACAACCTCTTGAATGACATGACTTCTCTATCTCAGATCTGATTCAGGTCTCTGATTCATTAATTAACTAAATGATTAATGAAACAATCAATGAGTTAACCTGTTAAGTAGTTAACCAATTAACGAATAAATAATAGAGCAGTGAAATAGAACCCGCATGTGTGTTTATCTTTGGCATAACGACCCTCCTAACATACAAGAAAATGTTTCAACACACAAGTTCACAATCTTGCAAACCAAAAAAAAAGAAAGAAATGAGGAAAAAAGAAAAAGCTCATTAAAAATTGCCAAAAAAAAAATTAATTTTGAAAGTTTTACATATTAGTCTTAAAATATTGTAGTTTTCAATAGTATCTAATGACATAGTACTTCATATTACAACTCAAATTAAATTAATGATTAGCAAATTAGAAACACATCATTAGCCTGATTACCTATATAAATGTTTATTTAAAATATAGATACATATTCCACTCCAAAATCAGGATTATTATAAAAACAAAAAAATTAAAAATTTTACACACTGGGATAAAAATGTTTACCATCACTAACCTAACTGTACAGTTTCAAGTTTCTATGTAGTCAAATCAAACTGATAAAAATTGCAGCCAAAATTTCCCTCAAGTCACACCCTGCCACCTTAAAATATGGAGCGGAGAGGAAAAGGACACATTTAATAATACTGGGTGTCCACAAATTACCATCACAATTTGAAAAATTCAGGAAAAATATGGCAAGTGAGGATAACTCAGTAGAGTTTATTGGCAAACAAATAAAGTTTTATATGAAACATCAAAACACTTCCATTTGGGCTCCATTGGTTGCAAAGAAGTTGATTGATAGATCTCAACTTTGATACAATAAATTATGGAAGTTGTATAGATAACTTATGAACATCCTCTATAATCATGGCTCTATTTAACTGGAATGAACTTGAGGTTAAACAACAAACAGTGGCAACAACAATTAGAAGTGAGGTCAGTGGTAAGGTGTGTGTGTGAAAATGATTTGAGATAAGAGATAGAAATTCCAGTCTGATATGGAGCTTCATATTGTATGTAATATATACTGAAACAATGTCTAACCGAAAGGAAATAATATAAAATCGAGAGAGAGGGTAAGAGAAGGAGAAAGTGTGTGTGTGTAAGACTGGGTAACAAATCACAGCGATTCAGCTTCCGAGAAGCATTTAAATAGGAAAAAAGGAAAAGAATATTGAAACGATTGGTTTCCAAGAATGATATAATGATGTCTGTTAAACTTTATTTTTAAACTACAGATAAGGTGTTACTCGTGATGTAAGTAGATATGTTTGCAACATGCCTGCAGGAAATGAATCCTTAAAACTGAATTGTGGATTCCTATTATATATTATGTATATTATGCACCACCTACCAAAAATAAAACCTCCTTCTTTTCCTTGTGGCCATTATCTCTATTAGAATTTCTGCTGAGAATCTTGTCCTGAGGCTTGATCGGAGGAATCCAAATTGTATAGGAGGAAAAACACATTTGATTTCTTGACTGTGTTTTCATTCTGACATTACAATACATTTAGGAATCAGTCTGTCAAAAGTCTATTTAGCAAATGAAAGTTGTGTTGGCAATGTTATTAGTAGCAACGCAAAGAAATTCTCATGTAATAATACTGTCTACTCCACAGTATGTCAAAAGTAAATTTATTGCTATTATAATTTTTTATGTAGTTGGTTAGTCTGGTGTTTGTATCAATGTTTGTCATTATTCTGCTGAAGATATTGAATCACACAGTAGAATATCTCCGGTTGTATTATGTTGCGAGGAGAGAAGCGGAGGGCTTGTGTTCAAGTCAGAATATAATATAAATTGTTTAGTAACATTTTATTTATTACATGTAAAGGCTACAAATCGTTAAAGTATATGAATTTGATATTAACCACACAGCAAATATCTGTGGTTGTATTATAATGTTTAGAAGAAAGCGGAAGGTTCGTCTTTAAGTCAGAATATAATAAATCATTTTAAAGTTATGGTTTTGTATAATGAATATGCGAGTACCCCAGTTCTCAAAAACTATGACAGTTTTATTCATTACTGAGTATAGAACATCCTTTCAAATTAAATATTAAATTTGTTTCTGATTTTTGAAAGTATCTTCTGTATTGCATGATATATTATCATCATTATTTGATGTCCACTTTTCCATGTTTGCATGGGTCAGACAAAATTTGTTGTGACAGATTTTCTAAAGTCGGATGCTTTTCCTCTCACCAACCCTCACCTGTTTTCAAGTGAGGTGTAATTTTTCCATAAGCTAGACAGGTTTTTCATGAAACACTGAGAATAAACAACCTTGTTTTTATGATGATGATACATTACAATCATCAATTGATGTCTATCACTGCATGCACCTTGCTCAAATGTCTTCTACTACCACCTTGTTAGTGGATTTGGTTGATGGAAACTGAAAGAAGCCCATTATATATCATCATCATCATCATCATTAAACATCTGTCTTCTATGTGGGCATGGATTATATATATATATATATATATATATATATATATATACATAAATACATACATATATACATACATACATACATACATACATAGGGTGTGGTGAATAAATTGTCGTCTAAATTATGCAAAAATGAAAATAACACTGACATCTCATTTTAACTGATATATTTACCAAAATTACATTAAAATTCCTTGAAATACTAATGAGTAAATTTATTCAATAAAATTGCCATTGGCTTCAACCACAGCCTCCAAACAACTTCGAAATCTCCGGTAACTCTTGTGGACGGTCTACATGTTTAAGTTGGTGAATGCTGCCATAATACTTGCCTTCAATTCATCTTTGGTATGACAAAGAGTTTTGTTGGTCTTTCATTCAACTGCACCCCACACATAATAATCAAGAGGGATGCAGTCTGGAGAATTAGGTGGCCAGATGTTAGGGATGATGTGGTTGCAGAAATTGTCTGGCAGCCATGACTGGGTTCTCCAATTTGTGTGGTATGGTGCAGAGTCCTGTTGCTAGACATAGAGCGTTCCCAGCAGCCACCCTCTTGACCCAGGGCAGCACTACCTTCGCCAGGTGCTTCATGTAGGTCTGTGTGTTGAATCCGAGGCCTTGTGGGAAGATGAATGGAGGCATAACATCACCATCACTAGTAATCACTCCAAACACCATGATGTTGACTGGTTGTTTGACTTTTATCACTCTTGGTACATGTCCTCAGAAACAATCTAAAATGTTTGTATTGAAGCTTCCAGCATGAACGCCAAGCAGTACAGCTTATCATTTCCAAATTTTTGGTAGAGTAAATTGTGTCATGGTGCTGTTTTTCTCAGAGACAGTGCCCAGCTGAGCTTACTATACTGTGTAGTCGACAAAATCCAAAACAAACAATGTGCATGCATGAAATTAAAATTATAAAATGGCAACAATTTACCCACCACACCCTGTATTTATGTGTGTGTGTGTGTGTATATATATATATATTATATATATATAGACACACACATATACGTATGTGTGTCTGTATCTCCTTGTCTTGACATAGCTTTGTAGTTATAAATCAATTGCCACACTCAGAAAGTTTTCAAGCAGATGTCTGCTCAATCAGAGCTAAATTACATTTACCGCATTTTATTATATTTCATCTTAGACACAAACCCTGCACTTCACTCTTAATGTTATACAGTCACATTCATCTGTTGTGTGGTTACTATCAAACTTGTATACGTTATCAAGTGCAACCCAGGAATATAATAATAAAAATATTTACCACTTGCCCTGCTTGCCTCGGTCTCAAAGAGGAAGTTTCCAAGTACAAATATTCAAAGAGAACACATAATAATAGATAACAGAATGATTTATTGGAATATTAAATTCAACCCTAGTAATTGGCTGACTGTTTATTATATTAATGTAAGAACAATGAATGACCAACATTGATTCTGACAGTATTTGAACTCAGAATGTAAATAATTGTAATTATATGATTACACTGAATTTTTGTCCAGGATTCTATATACTACCCACCAGAGTATATACAGTAAAATGTAAAGTGGTAACTGTTTTACTGACATGCAGAGGTTACATTTTTCAAGGTTTCTAAAGATCTTAGCTACATTGATATCTGTGGTTTAGTTTTGAGAGTTAAGTGGAAAGTTGATGTCAAAATGTGAGTGTACTGTAACAAAATAAAGAGGTTAAGGTTCTATTTTAGTATTAAGTTGTCAAGAAAGTTCTTGCAGTTTTTAACCTTTAAATTCAGATGCGCATATCTCAGCTCAAACAAAACTTTATTCAGCAAAATAAACACCATCAGAATCAACACACTTTTGCCAATGTGAAACAAGTTTATTTATACCAATAGTATAAAAATCTTGTGTTCTGGTGGCAATGAAGTTGTTGAAGGCGTGTTTGGCATCATCTTGGTTTTTGAAGTATTTCAAATGCTGGGAGTTGTTGAGATGCTTGAAAAAGTGGTAGTCAGTAGGCGAGAGGTCTGGTGAGTATGATGGATGAAGTAGAGTTTCGTTGCCCAATTTGTTCAACTTCTGCAGGGTCAGTTATGTGACGTGTGGCCAAGCATTGTCGTGGAGAAGAATTGGTCCTTTTCTATTGACCAATGCTGGCTGTTGTTGTCGGAGTTTCTTATGCATTTCATCCATTTGTTGACAGTACATCTCCATCGTAATGGTTTTGCCTGGATCCAAAAAGCTGTGATGGATGAGACCGGCCGCAGACCACCAAACTTTCTTTTGGTGCAACTTTGGTTTTAGGAAATGCTGTGGAGCTTCATCAGCATCCAACCACTGAGCTGAGTGTCGCTGGTTGTCGTAAAGAATCCACTTTTCATTGCAAGTCGCAATCTGGTTGAGAAATGGATTGTTCTTGTTGCGTAAAAGAAGGGAAGACAACACTTCAACACGGCATTGTTTTTGGTTGTCGTTCAATTTGTGTGGCACCCATTTCTCAAGTATTTTTGTTTTTTCAATCTCTTTCAAGTGGTTGGAAACTGTCATATACGTTATGTCTAATTCAGAAGCAAGCTCTCAAACAGTTGTGCGTGATTGGCTTCCACTAAGTCTCTTAGTTGATCGGTATCAACATCCGATAGCTGACCATTATGCTTAACATCTTCAAGACTCTTGTCACCGCTATGAAATTTCTTGAACCACCATTGTGCTGCATGTTCATTAGTCATTCCTGGGTCAAACACATCGTTGATATTGTGAGCTGTTTCAGCAACTTTTTGGCCTAGCTTGGACTGGAATAAGAAAATTGTGCGAATTTGCTTTTTGTCCATGTTATACTCAACGTTCCAGAAAAAATGGCCTAATTATTCAAAAAGAAAAAGAGTAACACAATTAGATAGAGTGTAAAATGGGCTTTAAAATGATATATTAAGTCAAAGTAATTTAACAAAAATGAATTTGTAAATACATCATTTAAAACCAAAATTTAAAATTCCGCAAGAACTTTCTTGACAACCTAAGATATAGAGGACAGTTGCAGTTCTTAAAAATATATAATTTCGAGAAATGTTTCTTCATTGGAAATACCAGAAATCAATAAAGTTATAAGTCTTCTGTTATTTATTCAATTAACATTCACAGCAAACCAATATTTTTTTGTGCCCTCAGACATTTATTTAATTTCTAGAACTTCTAAACACTCTCTGAGTTTATTTGAAAACTTTCTTGAGGGGGTAATTTACAACCTCTTACATGTTTTGTAAACTAGATAAATTAATAATAAAAATAATTATCAGTTAAACCGAAACTACAGCCTGATTTATATTTAGGGTTAAGTCTGGGATTCAAAGAAACCGTTGAATATCTGTAACAGCTGGAATTAATACAGTGAAAGAGTTTGTATAATGTTAAGTTTGGGCCCTTCTTCATGTCATATATATGATGTATGTATACATATCAAAACAGACACTGAAGCCTTGTGCTGTGTTCTGCCTAGCCAGCCCCTGTCAAATCCTCCAATCCATGCCAGCATGGAAAGTGGATGTTAAATGATGATGAAGATGGTGGTTGAGTGATTAAGAAGCTTGCTTCCAAGGTTCAGTCCTACTCTGTGACTCCTTGGGTGATCATCTTCTACAATAACCTCGAGTCAGAAAAGCCTTTCGAGAGGATATGATGCACAGAAACTGAATGAAACACATCATGTGTGTGTGTGTTACAAAAAGACCACAAGTGTAGCAAAGCAATGAAGAATTTCACTTTGGGATTCAATCTCATTGCATGCTACCATAGTCTCGGATCAGTGCAAGTCTTATAATTGAAATCAGGTAGTTCTTGGGTAATAGTGAACTAAATTTGTCTTATGGCTTAACCTTATTTACTTGACCTTTGGTTGCTTTTAGCAGGATTCACTCTGCTGCAAACATTCATGCAATGCCTCTAGTATAAAGTAAATCCCTGCTGCCAGTCTTCGAGGCCCAAACATTGGTCACAGCTGCTAGCCCCTCCCTCTGTCTAAGCCATAAAAACATGTGGTTGACTCTATGGAAATTATATGATGACTAAGACTGTGCTAGGCATTCCAGCTACAATTTATCTTTCACTCAGTGTAGTGAGGACTACATTTTCCAAAGTATCTTTTCGTTTCAAAGGGAGTGATTTCAAGGAGGTACTGATACTATTTCTTGTTAATTGAGTAATTGCATAGTGATCCCACCTGCCATTGATTTGTATTGTATATATGGATATATATTTGTAATGTATATCTATATAGGGAGGCGCAATGGCCCAGTGGTTAGGGCAGCGGACTCGCGGTCAGAGGATTGTGGTTTCAATTCCCAGACTAGGCGTTGTGTGTGTTAATTGAGCAAAACCATCTAAAGCTCCACATGGCTCTGGCAGGGGGTGGTGGTGACCCCTGTTGTACTCTTTCACCCCAACTTTCTCTCACTCTTTCTTCCTGTTTCTTGAGTAACGCTGCGATGGACTGGTGTCCTGTCCAGCTGGGAGGGAACACATATGCCATAGAAACCGGGAAACTCGGCCCATGAGCCTGGCTAGGCTTGAAAAGGGTGCAATATATATATATATATATATATATATAATATATATATATATATATATATATATATATATATATAGGGTGCAGGTGTGGTTGAGTGGTAAGAAGTTTGCTTCCAAACCACATGGTCTCAGGTTCAGTCTCTTTGCATGACACCTTGGGCAAGTGTCTTCTACTATAGCCTTCAGACTGACCAAAGGCTTGCAAGTGGATTTGGTTGATAGAAACTGAAAGAAGCCCAGTGTGAGTGTTACTGTCTCCTTGCCTTGACATCTCATGAAAGATGCAGATGAATGTCACCATCATACAAGAGATTTCCTTCATTTTGAATCTTCTGTGAAAACCTATCTGGTCCTGGAGAATATTACCTCAGTTGGAAACAGGTGGTGGTTGGTGACAGGAAAAGAGGATGTTAAATCCTTAGAATAAAACTCAGCTAAAAAAAAAGGAAATCCACAGAATACAATGTTTGAAATATTAAGAATACTACTAATAAAAGGTAAATTTTACCCGACCCCTTTAATATCTTGAATATTGTCTATTGTAAAAGTATAACTGATTTATTGCACTTAATTTTTAGTAACAAAATCTTATATGGACCCACCAAGGGCCATGTGAACCCTGTTTGAGAACCACTGGTGTGTAAAGGTTTTTAGTGACAAGTTGGCTTCAGTGTTCATGACCTTCACAAAACCTCTGTGTCTGGTGAGATTGAATTGGTCAGTTAGTATTGAGTCTGGACATCTGAAAGAACATGGTAAGGGTTGGCAGTAGATCTTAAAAATTCTGTTGAAATACACAAGAATCTTCCAAAGTTTCATAGTCTAGTCTAATTTGAATAATGTTGTTGTCATCATTGTTATTGTTGTCATATTTAGTAGTGACTTGTCAATAAATAACGGCTATAACTTTATCTGTTCAAAACATATAGTATTATTCCAAGTGAAAGGTGTCCAGTGTCTTCCCCTGCCACTACCAACCACTAGCCTGCTGCTTTCCACTTCATTTTGGCAGCTCTTGGAACCAAGTTAAAATTATGATAAAAATGACTAGAGAACAAAAAAAACACAAACTCAGGGATGCCTGCAGCATAACAGCTTAATAGTAAAGTGGTTGTTAGCAAATTTGATGCATTAAGCCGAGAAATGTTTATTATATTCCCTCTTGCATCACTGTAATTACTTTCGTTTCTAATGACAAATAATGTTTGTGTGTTTGTGTTACAATTAATTCAGAAAATAGGAATTTGAAAGGATTTTGGCATTAATAAGGGCACCCAGCTGCTGAAGCTCTGTCAAAGCTGACACTGGTCTGACATAGCTTTGCAGCTCAAAGAACCCTATCAAACCATCTAACCTATGCAAGCGTAAAAAATGACTGTTAAATGATGATTTTGATGAAGATTCAGTAAGATAAGGTTTGTAAACATTACGAAGCACCAATGTCAGATATTAAACAGAAACAGGTGTGCTCATACTGTTGTGTATCTATTGCTCCCTGGATGACCCTAGATTACTCTTTCTTTATCTAGAACTCTCTCTCTCTCACCCTCTATTCTTCTCTCAAATTATGGACTTTACAGTAGTTTTTTTCTGCTATTTTTCATCTTCACAAACATGACTGTGTGATTTAGAAGTTTGCTTCATAGTCACCTGTTTCTAGGTTCATTCTCCCCATCTGGACACTGGAACTTTTGTCTTCTCTCATAACTTTAGCTAACCAAAACTTTGTGAGTGGAATTACTTAGTAAGCAGAAGCTGTGGGAGTTCCTTGTGTGTTTGGGTTTATATCATCATCATCATCATCACCATCATCATCGAATGTCTACTTTTCCATGCTTACATGGGTCAGAAAAAATTTGTTGAAGCAGATTTTCTGCAGCCAGATGCCCTTTCTGATCCCAACCCTCACCTATTTCCAAAAGAGGTAAAATTTTCCCATAGCTCAACATGCTTTTCACAGAAAACTGGAAACAAAACATCAATTGCAGCGTGGAAGGTGTTTATAAGCCATTTAAGAAACACGCAAAAACCATTAGATTCATTTCAACATTTAAATTTAATTTGTCAAAATATTTTCCGTGGTCTCAAAGCGACGAAAATATTTTGACAAATTAAATTTAAATGTTGAAGTGAATCTAACAGTTTTTGTGCGTTTCTTAAATGGCTTATAAACACCTTCCATGCTGCAATTGTTTTCGTTCCAGCACACGATCTCGGATCACGTCACTTGCTATGCAAGTACATCTCCGTAAAAAAACATCAATTGTTTGATGATAATGATGCTCATTTACATCCATCACATGCTATCTTGACATGGGCACCTCAAATACACACACACAAATGCACATGCACACAAACACACACACACACACATTATATACAGTGTCTGACTGAAAGTCAGCATGAAAAAATTTTCATTTTAATTAATATTTTCCTTTTGTTTTAGTAAATTTTGTATTGCATCTAAAAATATTTTAAAAACATGATAAAGAAAACATTTATTACATGACGATAAACATATATATATAACATGACAAAAAGGAAATCTATTTTTTAAAATTTAATTTGGTGATATTAGCAGGAAAATGAACTGTGAAGGGAAATGAGCCAAAAGTATAGTGCTTCTTGGAAACCCCACTGTGAGGCATCAGCAGATGCAGACTACTTGGAAATGAACCGAAGCAGTGCTTCACAAATTATTAATCAGTGCAAAAGCATAGGAAGTGCAAACACTTGAAATGAAAATTGTGGTGATGACAGCCATATATTCGATGAACATGACCTTTGTCTTATGAGGCAAATTTCAATCAAAGGCCCTCAAAGTACTTCATGTGATGTTAATAACCAACTTATACCATAAGGTGTACACACTGTGTAACAGGCAGTGTGTAAATGAAACAGGCACCTGTGCCATAAACTAGCCAAAATGCCTCACTTTTTACTAAACAACAGATATATTTCTTTATTGCCCACAAGGGGCTAAACATAGAGGGGACAGACAAAGGGATTAAGTCAATTACATAGACTCCAGTGCGTAACTGGTGCTTAATTTATCGACCCTGAAAGGATGAAAGGCAAAGTCAACCTCGGCGGAATGTGAACTCACAACGTAACGGCAGACGAAATGCGGCTACGCATTACGCCCGGCGTGCTAACGGTTCTGCCAGCTCGCCGCCTAAACAACAGATAGCTAAACGATATGAATAGGCACTTAACCCTTTCGTTACCAACCCGAAACCGGCTCTGGCTCTGTAGTACAAATGTCTTGCTTTCATAAATTTTGAATTAAAATCTTCCACCAAACCTTAGTCACAATTTATGTTCCTAACACTGGCTGAATGATAACTAAGTTATTTTACTAAATTCTTTGTTATATTTAAAGCAATTGAAAGCAACACAGAGCATCTCAAAATAAATACAGTAATGAAAGGGTTAAACACCAAAACTGGACTGTGGAACAAGGGAAAACAGTCATTTTTAGCAATGAGGCAATGATTCAGATTATAAATGGTCACCCAAATTTTGTATGATTAGTAAATGATCATCCTCTAACTCTGAACTGAGTCTTACAGACATTAAAACATGAGGTGCAAGTAGTGATCTGGGCATGTTTGCACTAAGTGGGGGACTGGATATAGTCAAGTATTTGAAGGAAAGCTTCATACTGAACATTGTGTAAAGGACGTCATTTTATGTTGTGTTGTGTTGTGCTGCAATTAAATTACTGGTTTTCCAAATTCTGCTGGCATTTTTCAGCAAGATAACACATCAGTTCATATTAACAAGCGTTCTATGGATTCCTTTTGTCAACATGGCATAACACTGCTTGATTGGCCTCCATCTTTACCAGATTTAAATCCAATCAAAAACCTCTGGAGCATATGCAAAAAGCACATAAAGTCACTATGACCTTCATCGAAACAAGATGTCATTTAATCTTTTTTTTTTTTTTTTTTTTTTTTTTCAAATTTGGCACAAAGATGATGAAATTAAGGAAATCTGCCAAAATCTGATGGTATCTACACCCAGAAGATTAGCCATTGTGTTGTTCATTCTAAAGGAGGTCCACTAAAATATTAAGCTTAACTCGCAGTATTTTCTCTCTCTACTTAATTTCACATGTCAGTCTGAAAGTTATGCTTGTGTTATTTATTAAATTATAGAAAAAGTTTTTTAAATATATGCTTTTATGACATCAAGCAAACTTGCTGTCACACAATGTATGTGTGTAATATATATATATATATATATATATATATTATATATATATATATATATGTTTTGCAAAATAGTGGTTTTGTCTCTAATAATATTTTATATATATATATATATATAATATATATATATATATTATATCTTGTATGATATAGACAGGAAAGTGATATTTTTGAACATAGTATCACTGTTGAAATAGCTGAAGAATTGGGTAATATTACCCTTACCAGGCAGAAAAGTTATTCGGTTTGTTGACAACTTTTTCTGCCTTGTAGGGTAAAATACTGCCCAATTTTTCTGCTGTTTTAATGGTGATACTGCGTTAAAAAATATCACTTTCTTGTCTGCATCATATGATATGCATTCAGCGCTTCTAAAAAGCAAATGAAAGCTTGCTTATGTACACGTGATTGTTATTTATTTATATATATATATATATATATATATAAATAGGAAAAAAGCAACAAGAATGGATTAAAATCTCGGTACAATTGTTTCGTACGAGGACATCTTTAATAAGCTACAAAAAATGCAGTAAATACAGATGGCTCGTACTCGTCAGCAATTGTACCGAGATTTTAATCCATTCTTGTTGCTTTTTTCCTATTTGTAATCACCCCACTTGTCGTATGGTTAACACCATATAGATTTCCGGTGCATCCTAGTTAAGGACCATATTCATGTGAATTCATTAGAATTCACTTGAATCTCAATTACTTAAACCGTATATATATATATATACATATACATGTGTTGGACAAAATAATGGAAACACCTTGCATCATAGCATCATAATTTTCAAATATTTATAAAACCGTCCCCAGATCTCAATATTATTAAACATTTATGGTTCATTTTAAAACAAGTGAGGAGTCGATATCCTCCACCATCACCACTCTAAGGACTGGAGACTATTTAAGCTGAAGAATGGACAAAAATTCCTTTGGAAACAATTCAAATTTTGTACGAGTCCATACCTCGTAGAATTCAAGCTGTACTTACTGTGGTCCTACCCCATATTAAAATTAATTTGTTTGAACTTTTAAGGCATTTCCATTATTTTGGCCAACCACTGTATATATATATATATATATATATACACATACACACACGCACAATGATACATAAAAACACAGTTTACACTTAAATAGAGACTCAGACCAGTGCCAAATTAAGGCATAAGTTAAACCAGATTCAACTTAGGGCCATGCAATTCACAGTTGTGTCCAACAACTAAAGCCAAATACCATCATCATTTATTGTCCATTCTTCATGCTGGCATAAGTTGGACAGTTTAACAGGAGCTGACCAGGCCCCATTTTGTCTGTTTTGTCATGGTTTCTCTGGTTGGATTCCCTTCCGAATGCCAAACACTTTACAGAGTGTACTGGGTGCTTTCACTGTGGCACAGGGACTCCATGGATGGTTTTACTTTGTGATGGAAATATTTGTACCTACATTTG
Source organism: Octopus sinensis (assembly GCF_006345805.1). NCBI lineage: Eukaryota > Metazoa > Mollusca > Cephalopoda > Octopoda > Octopodidae > Octopus > Octopus sinensis. The sequence goes on along the minus strand of NC_043019.1, from coordinate 29,283,216 downwards.
GCAGGATCATTAGCACCCCAGGTGAAATGCTTAGCAGCATTTTGTCCATCTTTATGTTCTGAGTTCAAATTCTACTGGAGTCAACTTTGCCTTTCATCTTTTTGGGGGTCAATAAAATAAGTGCCAGTCAAGTACTGGTATCAATGTAATCGACTTATCCCCTCCCCTGAAATTGCTGGCCTTGTGCCACAATTTGAAAACAATATTTGTACCTACATACCAACATAATTGCTCGCCAACAATTTGCTAATTTGTTTCTCTCGACTTAGTCATTTCGTCATCAAATTATTTTATTTATCTATTTTTATGCAATATTTGAAATAAGATATTTTGCTTTGTTCAGTTTTATTCTTGAAAGCTTCTTTTTTTTTATTTTTGCATTTTAAAATATTTTTGCTTATTTATCTTTGCTATATCTCTTGTTGCTGTAATCATCTATTTAGGTGTATTCTAATTAAAGTTGCACATTGCAACGTTGCTATGAATTTCTGGTTGTATTTTTAAAATCTACTTTCTATACTATTTGCAAATTTGGAAGCATTTCAAGTAATTTTTCTGAAAAAAAAAAGCAAAAAAAAAAAAAAACAAGTCTTTGTAATCCTTACATTCTTTTCTGATGTAGTATTAATCTTTTATTTTAATCTTCTACATTTGAATTCTCAATAAATATTACTTGCAGGTATTTTTAATTTAATTTTTTTTTTTATTCCTTCCCATCACTTCTAAATTCATGTGGTGGACATTTGTTTTTTTGTTTGTTATGTAATTTTGCTGTATTATATAAACCTTAAGCTATATTTGTTATTTTAACCTAAGAAGGAAAAAGCTCACTTGATCAGACTGGTTGAACATTTTGAGATCTGCATTTAAACTCTGTAACCAATTAATATATTTACATATTCAAACCCCAGCAATATACAACATTTGCATTTGGTTAAACATATTTTGTCTGAGTAGATCATATAAAAATGACAGACATTGCCTTGGTCTTTTTTTTTTTTTTTTTTTTTTTTTTTGGTATAGGCCTAGGAGTGGCTGTGTGATAAGTTGCTTGCTTACGAGCTGCATGGTTCCGGGTTCAGTCCCACTGCGTGGAACCTTGGGCAAGTGCCTTCTGCTATAGCCTCAGGCCGACCAAAGCCTTGTGAGTGGATTTGGTAGACAGAAACTGAAAGAAGCCTGTCGTATATATGTATATATATGTTTGTGTGTCTGTGTTTGTCCCCCAACATCGCTTGACAACCGATGCTGATGTGTTTACATCCCCGTAACTTAGCGGTTCAGTAAAAGGAGCCCGATAGAATAAGTACTAGGCTTACAATGAATAAGTCCTGGGGTTGGTTTGCTCGACTAAAGGCGGTGCTCCAGCATGGCCTCAGTCAAATGACTGAAACAAGTAAAAGAGTAAAGGTATCTTTTCATCTTTTACATGTTTTGGTCATTGGACTGCAGTCATGTTGGAACACACGGCCTTAAAGGATTTTAGTCGAATGAATCTACTCCAGTACTTATATTGTAACCCTTTGGTGCTTAAGCCGGCCATATCCAGCCCAAATATCCTACATGTTTTACATTCAAACTGGCCATATCCAGCCCCTCACACCTAACCTACATTGACATTCTAAGAATAAACTATCACACCATTGAAACTTCAAAGCTGTAAGATAATGTATGATTAATTGAAAATAATTTGAGTGAAAAAAGTATTATATTTAACAGATGAATCTGAACACTAAAGGGTTAAAGCTTGTACCTATTCTATCAATCTCTTTTGCCAAACCGCTATGGATATAAACAAACCAGCACTAGTTGTCAAGTGAAGGGTTGGGCATGTATACATGCACACACACATTATTAATGAGTTTCTTTCAGTTTATATCAACCAAATCCACTCACAAGGCTTTGATCACCCCAGGGCTATACCAGAAGACACTTGCCCAAGGTACCAAGCAGAGGGATTTTGCTCGTAATCATGTAGTTTGGAGGCAAGATTCTTGCTATACATCATCATCATTGTTCCATACTTCACACAAGCTAGATGGATCTTCATCAGAACTCTGTGATTGTTTGGTACATTTTTTTTTACCCAACTGTCATCCTCCATCACATATCCATACCATGCTGTCTTTCTTCCTTCTACACTACATCCGATTCCTGTTATATCCTGTTTCTCTTTCCTCTAATTTGTACGCCATTCATGTCCACTTTTATTATTCAGTGGAATCTGCTCAACTTATTACTTTCCAACCTTTGTACATCCTCCTCATTCAGTGCCCATGTTGCTCTACCATGCAACATAACATTTTGCTATCAAACATCATATAATCTGTTCTTGACTCAGAGAGAGAGAGAAAACTTTTATTGCAAGAAGAAGTAATTTCCCTTTTAGCTCTTCCCATTCTGCTCCTGCTTTAATTACTTCCACCACTAATTACATCACTTGGCTAAGAGAAGCTCTCAGCTACATCTGTAGAACCTTCTGAGCATTTGAAGCAATTTGTTTTATGGATGCACTTACTACAAACCATTCCTCTGTATTTGGTGTGTATGATGTCGTTTTATTTATCAACCCTGTGATTCCACCACACTCTTTGTGATCCATAGGTACATGTCATGGAATTCCTGGGTACTCTTTCTCTGTATAGCAAACATAGCCACTTTCCATATGACAGTAATCCTGTCTTCTTTCTTGCTAACTAAAACTCTTGTTTTTGTCTTTGCTAGCTTTATTCTGAAGCCTCTCAATTCTAATTTTTGCTCCCACATTTGGAATTTCTTATTTAAATATTCAACAAGTTCAATTATGAGAACAAGTTCTCTATGAGACCACCAGAGCACAAAGGGAGGAACTCTATAAAACGTCTTTTCTAGATTAATAAGTATGGTTAAAAGAAAGCATCAGTAGAACCCTGTCTCATATGTAGGTACGTACTGCATCAGTAGTACTCCACCATACCCCAAATCTGAACTGCATCTCACCTATGCTAATTCTGTTTCTAATCATTTACATGAAAACTTTCTGCCAATTTTCATAACTTTGTCCTTCACCTATGCAATTGCTTCTTGGTCTAAATAAAAATATTTTACCTTAGAATATTACATAAAACACAGCTCAACATATCTAGGATTTGAATTGGTCTAAATAAAGATATCTTGTCAAAATAGGTTGTATAAAACAGGACCTAGCATTGTTCGGGTAATAATTCCTATGATGGTGAAGTTTTAGATGCTGCAACATTTATACTTCCTGTGGTCAACATTCTTTTATATATCAGTCATAATATCTGTATATGTTGGTTATGAAACAGTGTTTCTGTGTCAGCCTCTCTTCAGTATATTGCCTTTTCAAACTTACCGCCTTTTCTCCTGATCTACCACCATGTCCTTCTCCTCTGTACAATGATTAAAATCTCACTCAATCCCATTAATTCTTTGTTGTCTCCCAATGATTATTCACCCTGCTACCAAAATGGAGTTTACATTTCTCAAGATATGTGAAGGCAATTCCAATAAAGTTACCCTGAAACATAACTGATACACTCTCTATAGAGAGTGTATCAGTTATTTGATGCATATGTCACAAGTTTTTAAGATATATATTTTTTATGGGGATAGCTAATGTTGGTTCCTTTGTAGATAATGTCTTCAATATGTACACAATATATTACTGGTGACATGATATGAGCTACTCTGTATTGATTTTATTGAAATGTATGTATTGGACCATGATATTTGATAACTTGTTAATATATCTTCATTTCTTTTATTTTGTAGATCAATTAACACATGATTGCCCCCCTTCTCAAGCACTACAGTTAGGATTTGAACTTGCTCTCAAAGAAAGAGATGCTGTTTTAAGAGAAAATGCTAAAGCAGTAGAAGAACGTGATTCAGCACTTAGACAGTATCATTTAATGAAAAATGAACGTGACCAGGCTCTGCATGGTTTGGAAAACCTAACTGGTAAAAGTACAAAATCCAGCAATACGTGAGTATTTGAGCATAAACCTTCAATTTCCATCTTTCTTTTAATCTCTGACCACTTTTAGAAAATTTTGCATATTTGTTTTAATGTTATGAATTGGAAGGCTGTGTGGCCTTTGCATGTCCTTAGAAGCCACTAAGGTTAATGATGCAGATGATATTCCTTCTGAACAATTGCAAGTCAGTTGTTTAACATTTAAACCTGTCATATCTGACCCAAATGTTCTACCTGTTTTATGTCCAAGCTGGCCAGGTCCAGCCTCTCACTCCTATCCTACAATGTCATTCTAAAAATATACAATCACATCGTTGAAATCTTGAAGCTATGAGGCAAATACATGGTTAATTTAAAATAATGTGAATAAATAAAATGCTAAAGGGGAAACATTTCACTACAAATATGGGCTGAGAGGAAATTCCAGATGACTGACTTTTGGAGAAGAAGGAATGTTAGTATTGGTTATGTGTAGGGCCTGTAGTTGTAGATGGATAAACAGTGTGAGGGTCACTAAGAGCAGAAAGGAGTCAGGTGAACATTAGTAGAGGTGGCCTGGACCCAGTCAACTCCAAGGAGCAGCTATGGCAATAGTGGTAGAAAAGGCAGAATGAGGAAATAGCACACCTGTAGGCAAGAGGGTAGTGTGTTGGTCATAATGCTTTTTTTCTCAGGAGATCATCAAAGGAGTTTTCTTTTCTAAATCTTTCTATTTATATTAGAATTAGATTTTTCCATATTTCATCTCCTAAGTAGTAAGATAAAATTACTTTACAACTCTAGCAAATTGATTTGTTAAAATGGTTACATGCATGTATTTTATGACTAAATACATCCAAGTACACACACACACACACACACACACACACACACACACACATGCACACACACATATGCACACACACACACTCACACATGCACACACACACTCATACATGCACACACATGCTCTATCTCTCTCCCTCATACACACACATATTATACACACATACACTCTCTCACATGTGCATTTATAATCATATACACTTACAGATATATGTATGTAACCATAATAGTTTAAGTAAAAATCCAGGCGATGCAGTGACTCAATTTTTAGATGTAAATATAGTGATAAGAGATAACAGCCATTATGTGTGTTTACCATAAAAACATTAGCAGATGCCTGAACATGCATGGAGATAATAAAATGTCTACAGAAGTATGAAATATCAGTCATAATATCTGTACTGCTAAAGATGTTTAGAGCTTGTACAGCAAATGAAGCACTACATGTTGATGTTTGTAGAATAAAACAAAGCGGCACATACATGGCTGTGTGGTTTCTCCAGATTTGATCATTTTGCATTGCACCTTGGGTAAATATTTAATATCGGTTTCAAATTTTGGCACAAGGCCTGCAATTTTAGAAGAGGAGTAAGTTTATTATATTGATCCCAGTGCTCAACTGGTACTTATTTTATTGACCCTGAAAGAATGAAAAGCAAAGCCAGCCTCAGCAGAATTTGAACTCAGAATGTAAAGGCAGATGAAATACCTCTGAGCATTTTTCCCCGGCATGCTAATAATTTTGCTAGCTCACTACCTTATGGGTAAATATTTAATATTGGGTTTCAAATTTTGGTATAAGGCCAGGAATTTCAGGGGTGTGGGTAAGTTGATTACATTGTCCCCAGTGTTCAACTGGTACTTTTTTTCCTCAACCCTGGAAGAATAAAATGCAAAGTCGATCTCAGTTGAATTTAAACTCATAACGTAAAGATGGACAAAATACTGCTAAGCATCTTGCCCAGCGTGCTAACAATTCAGCCAGCTTGCCAACTTATAGGTAGTTATTTGATATTAAATAGCCTTTTGGGTTGCCCAATAAAGAGCGAATGAAATTTGCCAAACAAGACAGTGTATGTTTCATCATCATCGTTTAACGTCCGTTTTCCATGCTAGCATGGGTTGGACGGTTCAACTGGGGTCTGGGAAGCCAGGAGGCTGCGCCAGGCCCAGTCTGATCTGGCAGTGTTTCTACGGCTGGATGCCCTTCCTAACGCCAACCACTCCGTGAGTGTAGTGGGTGCTTTCGTGATAAAGGGGTTATGGTCAAAATGTTGAGACATTTTAGTTTCTGTCAGTATTGAAGTAATAACTTAGAGCATCTCTTGTATTTTGTCTCATCTTTTGTGTTTTTACTTTATATGGTTACCCCCCCACACACACACAAACAAACGAACGAGTAAAACTGTTTGACATGGTGAAAAATGTAAGTTACAAATGAAATTTCAACTCATTCTAACAGACAAATAATTTCAAACTGAAACTCTTTAAAAACTCTTCAAATGATTTTTTATCAATTATAAAGTATTAGAATTTTTGGATATCAAATGAAATGAACCTCCTTACTCCTAATCATCAAAGATCTGTAACTCAAAAATGACAACTTTTTAATTTTTTTTTTTTATTATATGACGGCTACTCTCATAATAAATGCTCAGTCCTAGCATGTGACTTCAAAAAGAACTTCTTGATTAAAACTTATACAGACAGAAGCACTTAAATGTACAGCATGTAGTTGCTTTCCTTATGAATCCTGAGGAGGCCCCTTATCTCATTTTTACAGGTGTAGGCATGGCCTTGTGGTAAGAAGTTTGTTTCCCAACCACAAGGTTCCATGTTCAGTTCCACTGCATGGCACCTTGAGCAAGTGCTTTCTGTTATATTTCTGGACTGACCAAAGCCTTGTAAGTGTATTCGATTGGTAAAAACTGAAAGAAGCTTGTTGCACACACACACTCATACACTTTTGTATATATCTGTGTGTATGCGGTTTTGTCTCCCTGTCTTGACATTACATGCTAGTTATGAATATGTATTAGCATCCTTCAAAACTTCCATGCTTTCTGAGATTCACCAACACTACACCTGATTTTCTCCCCTCCATACACACACAAGCATGTATCTGACTCATACACTGTTCGCTTTCCAGACATTTGTACATTACTGCATATGCTTTATACGCACTTTTGACAAGTTGTGGTGCACCTGAGCACTGTATACAATAATTTCATTATTATTATTATTATTATTATTATTATTATATTATTATTATCATTATTATTATTATTATTATTATGGAAGTGGTGTCCTTCATTTCCAATCCTCAGTATAAAAAATGTCTGGTTATTGGTAAAATATTACCTCACTTGGAAACAGATGAGAGCATTCGGTTGTAGAAAACCTGCCTTAATAAATTCTTTGTGGCCCACATGAGCACGTACAAGTGAATGTTAAAATGATGATGATGCACTTTTATGGTGTCAGGGGAGAGAGATACGAGTGTAGTATGATTAATTTTTAGTAATTTATCGAGCACATTGAATGGAAAACAAATTGTCTTCAATGAGTTGCAGAACATACGGTGGAATACATGTGTATCTGTTGTCTAAGATTTGTTTGAAATTTTAAAATTTATATTAAGCCAAGCATCTTAGAGATTTTTAATTACTTCATTAACAGAATTTAGGTTTACATATATACTCTTTTACTTGTTTCAGTCATTTGACTGCGGCCATGCTGGAGCACCGCCTTTAGTCGAGCAAATCGACCCCGGGACTTATTCTTTGTAAGCCCAGTACTTATTCTATCGGTCTCTTTTGCCGAACCGCTAAGTGACGGGGACGTAAACACACCAGCATCCGTTGTCAAGCAATGCTAGGGGGACAAACACAGACACAGACACACATACACATACACATATATATATATATACATATATACGACAGGCTTCTTTCAGTTTCCGTCTACCAAATCCACTCACAAGGCATTGGTCGGCCTGGGGCTATAGCAGAAGACACTTGCCCAAGATGCCAGGCAGTGGGACTGAACTCGGAATCATGTGGCTGGTAAGCAAGCTACTTACCACACAGCCACTCCTGCGCCTATATCTTGCATTTATCATCTCACTTTCTTTTCATTTGCTTTAGATTGATCTCTATTGACCCAGATGTGTAGTGTATATAGAAATGTATATCTTAAACATGGCCTTATACTCTTCTAGCTAATGAGATGTATCCCTAAACACAAGCTTTTGTTTACTGAAAATAATATATACATATCTGCTTTATATGATATATTTGTGATTCATCCATTTCTATTTTGTTTCCTCCAGGTAGACATTGTTGTCATAACTCTAATTGATTTTGAATTATATATTAAGCAGTTTCAGTGAAAAATACCCTATTTTTAGAGGAGCTAAAATGTCTGCTGTGAAGCACATATGTATCTGCTATTCAAACACATATGCAGAAGCATGCACACATCCACACATGATTATGTTTATAAATGCTAACAAGAAAAAAGTTCGCTCAGTGTGTCATCTTTTTCAAGCAGCTGCAATTTCACAAGATGCATTTCACTATGCCACACCAGGAATCTGTTCCCCCATTAGCTTCTTTAGGTCTTCCTTTACATGTCGTGCATCTGTGCCAATAACATCAATGCAACTGAGTAGTCTTCATCATTTATTAAGCTCTTCTTTTTTGTTTTTGTTTTTTTACTCTTTTACTTGTTTCAGTCCTTTGACTGCGGCCATGCTGGAGCACTGCCTTTAGTCGAGCAAATCGACCCCGGGACTTATTATTCTTTGTAAGCCCAGTACTTATTCTGTCGGTCTCTTTTGCCGAACCGCTAAGTGACGGCGACGTAAACACACCAGCATCGGTTGTCAAGCAATGCTAGGGGGACAAAGACAGACACACAAACATGCACACACACATATATATATATACATATATACGACGGGCTTCTTTCAGTTTCCATCTACCAAATCCACTCACAAGGCTTTGGTCGGCCCGGGGCTATAGTAGAAGACACTTGCCCAAGATGTCACGCAGTGGGACTGAACCCAGAACCATGTGGTTGGTAAGCAGGCTACTTACCACACAGCCACTCCTGCGCCTAAAAGCTGTGGAAGTTTTCAAAATATGAAATCTAATGTGGCTTGTTGTTCAGTATAAATAGCAGTAGCTTGCAGATCCTATTCTGCATTGAGCAACAACAGTAGAAGTAAGCGGAATGTGTTCATGAATTTCTCTGGTCTTGTGTTTGTGCCATGAGACATTTTGAGCCTTCATGAGAAGACTAATGGCACCATAGAAGAGACTGCTCTCTACTCGTGCCTTGAAGAAAACCAACCTTATTGACTTGGGAAATACTTGATTGCCAAATGTCCTAAAGCTTGTTACATGCGCTCTAGGTTTGTCCCTTGCATGTTAGGAAGTCCTTCTTTGTGTCAGCTATAAAGAACCCAAGGTAATCTTTTGCATGAAATTGTTTTCAGTCCACGAATCACTACTGACTGAGCAGACCTACAAAGGCACTCCATCCATGAGCATCCTAGCTTTTTTCTTATGCACAGTAGACAAAGGATCACATTATCAAGCGGCGTTCTTGTTTAAGGACTGTCGGTTTTTTTTTTTTTGTGGCGGGGTGGTGGGGCGAACTCCTGTTGTTAGAACTTATTGATAACTAGCTTTCATCTTCATTGATGGTCACGTATTTAGTTTTTGCCATGAAAAACAGACCGACTTGCATTACCAAATTCTTTTAGGCAGATTTTCTGCAGCCAGATGCTCTTCCTGTAAACAACAGATGGTTGTCTTCATGCAAGATGCTATTTCCTTAAGTCCTTTGAACATGAACAGGCTGTAGTTGGACATCTTTTCTTGAATGATAGCAAATGAATGACAATGCTTCTTCGATGGTGATGTTTGTTTATAATTAAGCTGTGATTTCAAGACAAAGACACATGAACGTACATTTGACAACAAGGAAACATTAAGATACACTATCATACATACACACACACACACACACACACAGAGAAACATATGCATGTATATGTTTGTGTGTATATGTATAGGCATACGCAACAGGCTTCTTTCAGTTTCTGTCCACAAAATCTACTGATGCAACTGTGAATGACCCTGGGCTACAGTAGATGACACATCCTAAAGGTTGCACACTGTGGGACTGAACCTGAAACCGTATGTTTGCAAAGGGAACTTCTTAACCACACAGTCGTGACTGTTTCTTTTTATTTATATGTGTGTGTATATATATGTATATATGTGTGTGTGTGTTGTGTGTGTATACATACATATACATACGCACACACATTCACATATATACATAAATATATGTGAATGCATATATGTTGTGTGTGTATATATGTATATATATATATATATATATACATACACTATAAAATCCCCTAAGCCTTTCATACTCCCTCCGTGATCCACTCTGTTCCTCTTGGTAGTAATTCATTCTTTAAATGTAATACAAGTAATAGATATAAATGTCTCTCGTTTCACTTCGATTTTCCTTTTAATGTGACAGTTTACTGTTGTACTTCATTACTGTTCCCATTTCTTCCACTAAAATATATCAAAATATCCTCTCAGAATGTATAATTCAAGTGGAATCCTTGAAGCATTCTAAACATTATAGAGACACATCAACGAGGTTGCCTCTACATGAATGCCTAATCCTGATTCAAATAAATCCCAACTTCGATTCGGGTTACACCCAACCACCCTATCCTTGTAGAATGATATATAACATGATATATATATGTACATATATAACATGATATATATATATATATATAACCCAATGGAATTATATCCTTGAAATGTTATAAGTATTGTAGAGGCAAGCCAGCAAGTGCATTTCTGCACCTCTAAGAATACATCGGATAATGTAGTCTTGGGTATGCTATGACTAAAAAGGGTGATCATGACTGTTATATCTTTGGATATAGGCGTGATATATCAGGCGTGACCTTGGGTTAAATAATAATAGAAGTAGCAAATCATTATTTTTAATTCTTGTTACCCAGTATAAATTGACAATAAACGTTGCTAACGTACACTTCATTCAGATGTGACTGTGTGAGAGCTTTTTTGTTGTTGTTCATCAAATTACCCCTTAAAAAGGACATAATGGATAATCTTATCCAATATACATTATATCTGATAAGTGATAGGCTGGTCAAGGAGTTAAGATTATTTGCCAACATAACATGGCAGTTCTGGTTTAGGACGAATGTTGCTGTAATTTAGCTCCAGCTGGCTATATGACACTATCTGTGTCCTTATATTTTTCGAAAATATAAGGACACAGATCGTGTCGTATAGCTAGCTGGAGACGATGTCTCCCGGGGTTAAATTACAGTAACATTCGTCCTAAACCAGGACTGCCATGTTATGTTGGCAAATAATCTTTACTCCAAAGTACTGTAGCTGAATATCTCTCATTGTGAGATTTACAAATAGTAATTTTCTAGGATGGTCATGGTTGAAATGTCTTACCATAAGACTGCTCGAACAGGGTTAACCTGCACTAAATTACGCGCAAGTATTTGTTTACCAACAACTCTCTCTTTCTCTCCCTCTATCACACACACACACAACACACACACACACACACACAAATTTTCCTTTCATTTTGTCTAGCTCTTCTGAATTGGTAATCTGCACATCCTCTAATGCCGAAGCTCACTTTCTCATCTTAATTGGTGTGTTTCATCCTCATTAAATTCTGATGAAACTTTCACCCTATCAGCTCTTAAATGCAGTATCTGAATCTTCTTCCCCCTCCTCCTCCCCCCACATTGTTCACATGTTTCCTGCAAGCTTCCAGCCACAGAAATTTAAACTGAATGCTGTCAAGCTCATTAATTTCACCAGTGCAGGTAGGAGTGACTCTTCTAAAGGGTCAGGATGTTGCTCCTCCTCTTTTGATTAAATATTTAAAAAAAAAAAAAAAATACATATTTTATTACATAGTATTTTAGTTACAGCCCTTCACATTCTCAGTTCAAATCCACCAAGGTTAGCTTTGTCTTTCATCCTTGCAGAGTCATTAAATCAAAGTAAAACAAAATGCTGGTGTCAATTTATATTCCTCTAATGCACACTAGATACCAATGGAATTGTGATGGAAGATAAAGAAGTTGCTTTGTGAAGTTATTGTATCTCTATTTTAAATACACACTGTGATTAGACTGTAATTTTCCATGCTATTAACCACATCGTAAAAGTGTGTGTATATAATTTCCAGTGTCACATTGACAATTACTTTTATTTATTTATCTATATTTATACGTATATGATATTTTATATGATATATAATAGATGCGTATGTATGATATAATAGTATATTATATAATATGACATGTAATAGAGTATTTATTTCTTTATTGCCCACAGGGGGGGGGGCTAAACATAGAAGGGACGAACAATGTCAGACAAAAGGATTAAGTCGATTATACCGACCCTAGTGCATAACTGGTACTTATTTAATCGACCCCAAAAAGATGAAAAGCAAAGTTGGACCTCGGTGGAATTTGAACTCAGAACATAATGGTAGGCGAAATACTGCTAAGCATTTCGCTTGGCGTGCTAATGATTCTACCAGCTCGCCGCCGTATATAATATAATATTATATTATATAATTTATGACATTATATAATATATATATAATGTAATATTATAGAATATTATATATGATATTGTATATATATTGTTTTACTTGTTTCAGTCATCTGACTGTGGCCATGATGGAGCACTGCCTTGAAAGGTTTTAGTTGAATAAATCGACCCCAGGACTTATTTATTAAGCTTAGTACTTATTCCATCAGTCTCTTTTGTTGAATCGCTAAGTTACAGGGATGTAAACGCACCAGCACTGGTGGTCAAGCAGTGAGTGGGGGGGAGACAAACATAGACACAAAACACACACACACACACAGTCAACATATATGTATATACAACAGGCTTCTTTTAGTTTCTGTCTACCAAATCTACTCACAAGGCTTTGGTTATATATGTTATGTGTGTGTGTATGTAGTTCTAGGTAAAGCTGTATATATACTAAAAGAATTAATGGTAATGCTATGCAGCTTTGTAATAATCCTTACTATCATTATTGTGTGTGTGTGTGTGTGTGTGTGTGTGTGTGTGTATATATATATATATATTATATATATATATACACATACACACACACACACACTCACACATGGGGATTAATAAATCCAAGCTGGATCCTTCGTCAGCACTCCTGCAAATACTGGCTATCAAAATGTATAGAAGTGGACAATTTTCTTTAACTCTTTAGCGTTTAAACTAACCATATTCAGCCAAAATTTTCTACCTGTTTTATCTTCAAAATGGTTTGATCTGACCTCTCACACATACCCTACAATACCGTTTTGAAAATAAACTATCACATCATCAAAATCTTGAAGCTATGATTATAGTGCATGATTAATTTAAAGAAATGCAAATAAATAAGCATTGCATGAATCTGAATGCTAAAGTTTTAAAGGAAGCCGTTTATATAGACTGAAATTCCAAGCGTAATAAATTAGTTGCAGAGTGTAACATATCAAACCCAAATATATATACAATTGTATTGCTGAGGTGCACCGAAGCAATACAATTTTAGTTTATCTAGGCCATGCTGTTTAATCTTTGAAAGTGCATGAGTAGTTGGTGCTGTGATGTTAAATGTTTATCAGCTAAAGAAAGAAGAATGAACATCAAAGAAAACATGGAATATTTATCACAAGTTACCCCGTGGGACATTTAAATGTTTTGCTGACTATTCACTTTGTTAGTACTGTTGAAGTAAAGAGCAGTTATTCGTTTAACCATTCAGTGTTCTAAAGTTGCTGATATTGCAAGTCTGTATAGCAATATTTATATTGCTACACAGACTGACCAGCAATGGACAAATGAGTGAAGCAGTGCTGTCAACTCTTTAGCGTTCGGATTTCTCTGTCAAATGTAATGCTTATTTTTATACCCTGTTTGGAGTTAATCATGCATTATCTCATAGCTTTAACATTCTGGTGATGTGATCGTTTGCTTTTAGAATGACATTGTAGGGTAGGCGTAAGAGGCTGGATCTGGTTAGTTTAAATATAAAGCAGGTGGAATATTTGAGTTTGATATTTGAGTTTAAATGCTAAAAGGGGTTAAATATTACTAAGAAATAATATCTATCTGAGAGTGCTTATGAAAAATATCTTTGGACTTCTCTACTGTTGGAATATAAGTTGGGATGCTTAAATACAAGCTTGGAGAGATGTATGTATGCAATGCACATGCAGTTTCCATCTACTCAATTTCATTCTTCAACATTGTTCGACTTGTCCATTTTACTATGCAGTGGAGTTGAAACCAGAGCTGTGTGGTTAATAATCAAACTTCTTAACTACATACCAATGCCAGTAGCTTCTGTAAACTTATATCGTATCAGTATCAGTTACAAACATTACTTATGTTTAAGGTACTACAGCGTAAAGTAATTGGTAGCATAGTCACATAGCAAATGATAGACATGGGGTTCATGATTTGGTAGTTACTCTGTTTCTCTTTTCCGTGTCAAAATCATCATATTCATCATCATCATCATCCACTTTTCCATGCTCACATGGGTTTGTTGAGGCAGATTTTCTCCCACCAGCTGCCCTTCATGTCGCCAACCCTCACCTGTTCCCATGTAAGGTAATATTTCCCTGTGACCGGGTGTGTCTAGGAAGTTTGAAAATGGACACCACTTGCATGATGTTTAATGTCGCTACACACAAACAAATGTTCACACACCCACATGTGCACATGCACTCATACATGTGCACATACACATATGAAAAGAAAAAAAGGAAAGATAGGATGGGTTCCCAATCAAAATTTTTAGGTTGCTGCACAAAGAAGTGGAAAAAGTTAATGGCATTTCAGATATTGTCTTTCTTTGGAATATAGAAGAGTGGGAAAAGAGGAAAGGAAGCTGAATAGAAAATAAAAATGTAAAGGTAGTGGTAGTAGAACCTAGCTGAAATGACCTGTGTGGTTGGGATGCAAGCTTCTGACCGCACAGCCACTCCTGTGCCTATGTATCTCTCTTTTCCTCTCTCTTTTACTTGTTTCAGTCATTTGACTGCGGCCATGCTGGAGCACCACCTTTAATCGAGCAACTCGACCCCGGGACTTATTCTTTGTAAGCCCAGTACTTATTCTATCGGTCTCTTTTGCCGAACTGCTAAGTAACGGGGACATAAACACACCAGCATCGGTTGTCAAGCAATGCTAGGGGGACAAACTCAGACACACACACATGCATATATATATATATATATATATATATATATATATATATATATATATATATATATATATACGATGGGCTTCTTTCAGTTTCCGTCTACCAAATCCACTCACAAGGCTTTGGTCGGCCCGAGGCTATAGTAGAAGACACTTGCCCAAGGTGCCACGCAGTGGAACTGAACCTGGAACCATGTGGTTGGTAAACAAGCTACTTACCACACAGCCACTCTTGCGTATATATTTATTTTATATCAAAGTGATGATGACAAATAAGCTGAAGCTTCAAAGTTTCTGTCAGCCTTCCCCTTGTAAAGTAATTGATCTTCCAATTTAATATTCAAATTTAATATATCACATTGCATAAAAACAAACAATATATGGATATGTGTAGGCATATATGTGTATCTATAATGTTTATGTATATGTGTTTGTGTATATATGTGGGTATGTAGTCTTTGTGTGGGCATATATGTGTATATGCAGTGTGTATCTGTCTGTGAGAGTGTGTATATATGTGTGTGTGTTTTTGTAATATTTCATCATCATTATTGTTTAACGCCCGTTTTCCATGCTAGCATGGGTTGGACGGTTCAACCAGGGTCTGGGAAGCCAGGAGGCTGCACCAGGCTCCAGTCTGATCTGGCAGTGTTTCTACAGCTGGATGCCATTCCTAACGCCAACCACTCTGTGAGTGTAGTGGGTACTTTTTATGTGCCACTGGTACAGGGGCCAGAGGAGGCTGGCAGAGGCCATGATCGATTGGTGCTTTTTACGTACCACTGGCACAGGTATCACAACTACAATTTCCATTTGATTTTCGTTTTGATGTTGATGTACTTGACTCAATAGGTCTCCTCAAGTACAACAGGTTGCCCTACGATCCAAGGTACTTTCGAATGGGCTGGGGCTGGTCATGTGAAACTGGTGTAGGATAAAGCCATGAACTCGTGTTATTTGCCGGGTCTTCGCAGTCACAGCATATCTCCAGAGGTCTCGGTCTTTCATCATTGCCTCTGTGAGGCCCAGCGTTCGAAGGTCATGCTTGACCACTTCATCTCACGTCTTCCTGGGTCTAACTCTACTTCAGATTCCTTCAACTGTTTGGGAGTGGCACCTCATTCTCATTTAATATCCAAGTTCCATTCTGACATGGGTTTGATGGTTTCACAGGATCTGACAGGTCCAAGGGCTGCTTCTTTCTCTACCGTCTATTTTGATATGGCTTCTATGGCTGGGTACCTTTATGTGTGTATGTATGTATTTATGTATGTATGTGTTTGTGTGTGTGTATATATATATATATATATATATATATACATACATACACATATATATTAGTTTACACACATGTGCATGTGTGTATTTATGTGTGCATATATGTTTGCATATGTATGCTTAGAAATATCTTTGTGTGTATATATACATGCATGGTGGTGGATTGAATTCCATTAGTGAGTTTGTTTCTTTGTTGTTAGAAATTAGTGCTTCTAATGCTTAATATTAATTTGCATTGAAAATCTTGATTTTACAGTTTATTTTTTATGTCTTGGGAATGAATTTTATTTACTTTACTATGTCCTTTTGTGCTTCTTGCCTAAATCCCAACTTTCATTATTTCTAAAATATTTCAAGCTATTAAAACCCTTTTTGATAATAACCTATCTATGGCACACACACGCACCTCTCATTTTAAAGCGTTCCTATATAAATTTAATATCTTCCATCATGATTTTATATAACAACCTTTTCAATTATGTTCCAAGCATCAACTTAATAACTGGGAAGTTCGTTATTTTAATAAACCCTTCGAAAATTTTGATAATATTTCAACATTATTGAAACACATGGTGTATTTTTATTAGAAATATGTTCACAAGGGGCCTGTGAAACATGAAGTAACTACATATTTTTGTGATGAAAATTTATTTGCGAGAACAAAGCTAATTTGTTATCCAAAATATCTTAGTTTATTTCATGCTTTAAATCCTATTTAATTCATTTATTATCAATTTGGGTCCGTTGTGTTTATATCAAGAGTAAACTGGTGCACACTGGAGATGACATCTGTTAGAAAATTGGTTTCAGTTTTAAGTTTGTGCTTGCATGTTATGAACCTGTAATGTTATTTATTTACATAATGTTTTATTTTGGAAAGCTAGCATGCAACTCTGTTTAGCAGTGAGAAATTGGCACAAAGTTAGCAAATGAACTTTTGAACAGGTTCCAGCTGGCATGTTATGAATAGTAGGATAGCTTGATTTAGCAGTAAAAACCTGCTATTAAGACTGATGTTGCTGGACTTGTAGCAGTTATGTATCTGTGATGAGAGTTAGAGAGCGGTGAAGATGAAATTCACTTAGATTGTATATTGAAAGAGGATGAAAATAAGGAAAGACAAAATTGTTGGAAGAAACATAAGCTTTTAAAGCAAAACTATTAAGAGACAATTTGTTGCTCAATAGGAGTTTAATATAATGCAAAAGCTAATTTAATTCTCTTCAGTTTCATAAGTTTTTTTTTTTTCTTTTTGTTTTTTATTTTTTGAAATTTTATATATCTTTGGTGCAATGAAATTAGACACTTAGAAATATATCCAAGTCATTAATGGATTAGATACATCTATATCTACAGTTTTATGCATTTTATATATTGGCTTTCAAACTGAGAACCTCCCAATTACACTGTGATGTATAAGATCGCTGCCTAGATCTAATGGAATGCTTAAGTGTTTACAAATTACATTTCAGACTGTTCTATTGGTTCACTGGATTCATTGATATACATTTTAATCAATTTATCAATTGCAATCAAAAACTATATTTTGTAATATATATATATAAATTTTTATACACACATGCACACACACTTAATTTTTCTGTGTAATAGGTATTCCTTAACAAAGTCAAAGATTTGCATTATGTGTATAATTATCGCCAAGTCTATATAAGAGTTATTTTAGGGAATTTAGCTGCTCAGCTTGTCTATTAGTCTATCAAGCATATGGTTGTTGTTATTTTCAGCCTATTTTTGAATGAAAATAAGCCTGAAGAAACTCTGGTGGAAGTCCAAAGCTATTTACACACACACACATATATATATATATATATATATATATATATATATGTATTATATATATATACATATGTGAGTGTTTTATAGATGAGAGACATATTCTCCGAATAGAATGCGCTTCGTAGTGCTCAAGAGATTTAAACTTGAACAGGTAGAGGATTAAATGTAAGGACAAACAGATTCGGCAAGTTGATATAGAAAAGATATTAAATACATTTAATACAAAAAAATGTACATACATTTACATATAAAAAAGGCTCAACCTACATAGAATAGAGATGATATCAAGAATTAAAGGGGTTGAATAAGAGTTTTATGAGTCCAACAGCTGTTTCTGGGGGCTTGCTGGTCCAAAATAATGATTGCAAATTGATTCCATCATCAGATAATACGAGCCTCCATCTTCAGAAAGGAGATTAAAGAGGGAATCTGTACCTATGTATATACGCATGCAATGTGCATTCCAGAGGTTTTGAGACTTTCTCAGGAGAGTCATTAATTTCAAAGAAGCACAAAATATTAATTTCCTTCTAAGTAGGATACTCTGACTTTAATGTACATGTTGTAGCCCTCCAGCCGCTTTGGGAAAATTCTGTGAAAGTCCTCCAAAGGTGAGGGTGTTCAGGGCCCTTGTCACAGCCTCTTCCCTCAATATTTATAAAGCTGAAATGCGAAAAAGTTGTTTGATTTCTTGGTTGTTTGTCTCATTTTGGGATGGGAATGGTTGAAGGGGTGGTAGATGGGGTCGGATTGGCACCAAAATTTACACTGAGGTGGTAAAATGGGGTGGGCAATGGTGTGAGGAGGGTTGCAAGTCACAAAATTTTAAGTAATTTTGAATTATTTTTGTGATTTTACGTGCACGTGTAAGAGAAAGCAAGGGAGAGTCCGAGAGAAAGGCAGAGTAAGAGATTGGGAAAGTGAGAGAGAAAGGAGAGAGAAACAAAGAGGAAGAATGTGGTGATAAGAAACAGCAAGGAAGCAACAGAAAGTAACAACCACACCTTCACCCGTGCATAGAGTGGGTCACCTTAAGTTAGTCTTAAAAATAAATGCCAATGAGATTTTCCTTCAGCTTTGGGAAGAAACAAAGGTCATAGGGAGCAAGGTCTGGACTGTAGAGAGAGTGATAAACAGTTTTGATGCCCAACTCTGTTAAGTGGTTGGTTACCAGGATGGAATTGTGGACTGCTGCATTGTCCTGGTGCAAGTGCTACCAACTTCAGTAGAAGAGTTCTGGCTTTTTGCATTGAAATATCTTCTTGAAATCTCTTCCTGAAATCTCTTCCATAGAATATTCAGAAGACTGTTTGTTTCAAAATGATTAGCTGACTTTTCTCTCAAATTTCCTATTGTATTTCATGTTGCTTTCCAGAATGGAAACAGTAATATTTTAATATAACTGATATTTAATATTACTAGCACTGATATATAAGATTTAGTTAATAGTTTCAACATCAACCTGCATAAAACTGCCTCTATTAAAATGTTCAAATTAAAATTTAAATTAAATTCAAATCTTGGACTAAAATCTCATTATTACATGAAAGATAAGATTAAATTTCAATAAGTAAAAATCTTTCTTTCTTGTTATTAAGTTAAAAGTTAGGGTGTTGGACTGGCAAGGCTGGGTGGTAGAATGGCAGAATGCTGTTAGCATAGTGTGGTATTTGTTCTGGTCCTTTATCTTTTGAGTTCAAACTGTGCTGAGCTCAGCTTTGTCTTTTATTCTTCCTGAGTTTATAGTGCCCCATAATTGACTAACCATTTTTGTCTTAAATTTCTGGCCTTGTTTAATAACCATTTTTGTCTTAAATTTCTGGCCTTATTTAAGTGTGACTTGGCACAAGCAGAGATGTGTGGAAATGCAAGCAGAGCTGTGGGGTAAGAGTTTGCTTTCCAACCACATAATTATGGGTTCAATCCTACTGTGTGGCATCTTGAGCAAGTGTCTTCTACTGTAGCCCTGAGTTGCCCAAAGCTCTATGAGTGGACTTGGTAGTCAGAAACTAAAAGAAGCTTGTCTTACATGTGTGTGTGTGTGTGTAAGTGTAAGAGATACTGTTTCCTTGCCTTGACATAATGTGATAGTGGTGTCCTTCCTTCCCAGTCTTCCATGAAAACATGTTGGGTTATGAGGAAATATTACATTACTCGGAAATAGCTGAGGGTTGACAACAGGAAGGGCATCTGTTCATTGAAAATCTGCCTCAAGAATTGTATCCAGCTCATGCGAGCATAGAAAAGTGAACAATAAAATGATGATGATAATGATGATGTGGCCTTGTGACTATGATTATCAAATTAAATACTAGTTACCTCACTAAACCTCTTGTAATTCTTGAGTAGAATGTATTCTTGTGAGAGATGAATTCCTAAATGAGCTAATCTAAGGAAAGTAACTGACAAAAAAAAAAATAATAATCATTAGAATTTAGACATTAACACTAGAAACTTAATGCTGTTTACTAACATTTTGGTCTGGAGAGAAGGCCATGGTCTTCATATGGTCTCTGGAAATGGAGAAATCGGTGCAGTTAATGTTCTTGAAAATCTGTGATGTGCAGAAAATATGGTTTGATTAGAATCTTCTGAGATTCATGCTGGGAAATTAACAGTCTCTTTTATTTGTTTCAGTTCCTAGACTTCAGCCATTCTGGGGCACTGCCTTAAAGGGTTTTAGTTGAATGAATTGAGCCTCCCCACCTTGCCCCTGACTTATTTTTAAAGCATGTCCTGAACAATTGTGTTATGGGGGCATAAATAAACACTGGTTAGCAAGTGATGGCGAGGGACAAATACAAAGACATTACACACACATACACACACATGATAGACTTCTTTCAGTTTCTATCTACCAAATCCACTCAAGACTTTGGTCAGTCCAGGCCTGTAAAAGAAGACACATGTCCAAGGTGCTATGCAGTGAGACTGAACCTGGAACCCTGTGGTTAGGAAGCAAACTTCTTACTTCACGGCCGCGCCTGCACTTACATAGCTGAGGCTCCAGAAAATTGTGTGCCAAGTAGCAAGAATAAATGTCAAGAAGGGAACTTGTAAACTCCTCATTTACATATTGAAAGCTAACAAGAAATATCCCATGTATTTTGGATGAAATCTGACCCTTTTTAATAAAAAGTACCAGGTGCAGGAGTGGCTGTGTGGTAAGTAGCTTGCTTACCAACCACATGGTTCCGGGTTCAGTCCCACTGCTTGGCATCTTGGGCAAGTGCCATCTACTATAGCCTCGGGTCGACCAAAGCCTTGTGAGTGGATTTGGTAGACGGAAACTGAAAGAAGCCCGTTGTATATATGTATATATATATATATATATGTGTGTGTGTATGTTTGTGTGTCTGTGTTTGTCCCCCTAGCATTGCTTGGCAACTGATGCTGGTGTGTTTACGTCGCCGTCACTTAGTGGTTCGGCAAAAGAGAGCGATAGAATTAGTACTGGGCTTACAAAGAATAAGTCCCGGGGTCGATTTGTTCGACTAAAGGCGGTGCTCCAGCATGGTCGCAGTCAAATGACTGAAACAAGTAAAAGAGCGTAAAGAGTAAAGAGTATTTGTAAAATGAGAAAACCCAAAGCTTACACTAATATCTACATTTGTTGGTTAATCCTAAAGTGCATAAAACAGCAGTTTAGAAAATGCCTTTGTTTAACCCTTTAACCAGGAAATTAACTTTCACAGTTATTCTAGTAAAGATGTTTAAATATCTACCAAAGAAAATAGAATTGCTATTTCCTGCAAGTCATGTTGCCACAATAATTTTGACATATATCGACAGAAAGTAGTTTCACACATGACATTCCTCAACGAAAGATAGATTGGTATATGAAATAGCTCTCTGAAGGTAAATGAAATCTCGAATAACTGCTGATTTCCATAGTAAAAGGGTTAAGAGTCCAAAAACTGGAATTAAGCACTCCTTCCCTGCAAGGAAAAAGTCGAGCTTCATTTTAGAAAGAACTTCCTGTCAAAAGACCTTGTCTGAATGTGTTTATATTTTGCTTTTTATCAAGTAGATTTCCCTGGGGTTTTTTGCTCTTCAATTTTCAAGCGTAATAATAGTTAATACCTCCAGTGGTGAGTGAGTTAGAACTCAGTAAGTTCTTCAATAATGTTTTATTTGTTATTATTAAAAAAAGCAATGACCTGGCAAAATTGTTAGTATACTTTATGAAATGCTTTGTGGTATTTTGCCTGTTGCGGCAAGCTGGCAGAAACGTTAGCACGCCGGGCGAAATGTGTAGCCGTATTTCGTCTGCCGTTACATTCTGAGTTCAAATTCTACCGAGGTCGACTTTGCCTTTCATCCTTTCGGGTTCAATTAAATAAGTACCAGTTATGCACTGGGGTCGATATAATCGACTTAATCCATTTGTCTGTCCTTGTTTGTCCCTTCTGTGTTTAGCCCCTTGTGAGTAGTAAAGAAATAGGTATTTTGCTTGTTGCTACATTCTGAGTTCAAATTCCGCTAAGGTCAACTTTGCCTTTCATCCTTTCGGGATCAGTAAATCAAGTACCAGTTACACACTGTGGTCAATGTAATCGACTTAATCCCTTCCCTCAAATTTGAAGCCTTGTGCTTCCAGTAAAAAGAATTATTAATAAGGTGTCAAGCTGGCAGAATCGTTAGCACACTGGGCAAAAGGCTTAGCAGTATTTCACCTGTCATTACATCCTGAGTTCAAATTCCACTGAGGTCAACTTTGCTTTCACCTTTTTTGGGTTTGTGCACTGGGGTCGATATAACTAACTAACCCCCACCTCAAAGTTTTGCTAACAGTGTGCCTATAATAGAAAGGATTATTATTATTAAGGCAAAGGTGGTGAGCTGGCAGAATTGTTAGCATGCCAGATGAAATGATTAGCAGTATTTCGCTTATTGCTATATTCTGAGTTCAAATTCTGCTGAGATTGACTTTACCTTTCATCCTTTCAGGGTTGATTAATTAAGTACCAGTGAAACTGTGGAATTGATGTAATCAACTCGTCCCCTCCTTCAAAATCGCTGCCCTTGTGGCAAAATTTGAAACCATTATTATTATTAAGGCGGCGAGCTGGCAGCATGCTGGATGAAATGCTTAGTGGTATCTTGCCTGTCTTTACATTCTGAGTTCAAATTCTGATAGGGTCGACTTTACCTTTCATCCTTTCAGGGTTGAGGAATTAAGTACCAGTGAAAGATTGGGGTTCGTGTAATTGACTCATCCCCTCACCCAAATTTCTGCCCTTGTGGCAAAATTTGAAATTATCATCATTATTATTATTATTATTATTATTACTATTATTATTATTATTATTATTATTCATTTATGAACTAATTAGGAACTTTTTATCTAGGAATCAATATCTTATAAATAAATATATGTGAAAACATCTATGTGTAATTAGTTTAACTATATTCAACCTACATTGGCAGGTGAAAGGACATGGCAACAGGTAAAAATCAATAATAAGTTGAAAAACTCATTCACTGTGTACATCAATGATCGTTATATCATATCAGCAAATTTCATTCAAATTCATGCTATAATTATATTTTTTATGCTTTACGTATTGGACTAACTGCATTTTGCTAAAATCTTAGGTTTCTAACAAGATTGAGAGATTTATATAGAGAAAGCACTCCAAGACTCTGCAAGTTACAGACAGAAGTCTGACATACATTCACAAGCCTCTGATAAATGTTCTATGTTTCAACTCCAGTACCAGTCCAACCGGTGGTAAAAGCAAAACAAGTCTCTAGTTCTTTGCCTTTTTGTAAAAATAAGCTTAAACTTGAAACATCCATTATTATTCGTAACGTATTAGATTTTAATTAAGGTGATAAGTACAGACATTTACCTCCCTTTGAGCTCCCAACTCCTGATGGGATTATAGGAGAGCTTTCATGACAAAGGATGTGGCTTAGGCACTTAAACCTGGCAGAACCCTCTCCTGGACTACTGACAATTTCTTTTGCTCTGGGGAGAGAAAAAAATCAGCCCCCTCATTGGACTGGTACTTTATTTATTGACTACAAAAGGATAAAAGATAAAATTAACCTCAGTGGGATTTGAATACAGAACACTGAGAGCTGAAACAAGTATCACAAAGCATTCTATCCTACAACCTTAACAACTCTGCTAATTCACCACTTGAAGTACAGAT
>NC_043019.1:29226342-29253842 GCF_006345805.1 Octopus sinensis | reverse complement strand
AGATCTGACCTCTCACACCTACCCTACAATGTCATTCTAAAAGTAAACTATCACATCATGAAAATCTTTAAGGTATAAGATACTACATAATTAATTCACACCAAAGTGAATGGATAAGCATTACATTTGACAGAGTAATCTGAATGCTGAAGGTTTATCACTGATTAATCACTGATTACTAAAATGCTTAATGAGTTCAGCATGGTACCTACTTGTCACATCTTGCACGATCCTGTTATCAGTTAAAATGGAGCCTTTGTTTCACATTGGGTTGTTCCTATTACCAGATTTGCATGGGCAAATAGTAGCAAAAAATATCCTGTATGATTATTAGTAGAAGCATCTTTATAAATCCCCTTTCAGCAATCAAATGGAAACTTTTGAATATTGAAGTATTATAAAATATTTGGCACATTTGATGAAAAAGAGAAAGAAATGATTAATAATTAAAGAATTTCAATTAACAGACAATTATGATGTGCTGTCATATGCAGCTATAAAATATTAGGTTATAAATTTAAAGGCTGAAGAGAAGCCTTGTTGATCAAAAGTAACTCTAGAGATTATTAAGGATTCTTTCATAAAAATTAAATATTGTACGAAAGGAATAATAAACTGATGTCATATCATCATCATCATAATGTCCACTTTTTTGTGTTTGCATGGGTCAGATGGAATTTGTTGAGGTGGATTTTGTAGGGCAAATGCCTTTCCTGTCACCAACTCTCACCTGTTCCAAAACATGTTTTTGCTGTGGAATGCAAATGGACAACACTTGCATGACTAACATTTGTTTGCAACTATCATCTGATGTTAAGGTAAAGAGACAGTAACACACACACACACACACAACTGGCTTCTTTTGGTTTCCATCTTTTAAATCCATTCAGAAAGCATTGGTTGATTCAGGGCCGTAGTAGGCAACACTTGCCCAAGATACCACCCAGTAAGACTAAACCTAAAACCATGTGGTTGATAAACAAACTTCTTACCATATAAAAACATCTGTGTATGTATGTGTGTGTGTGTTCTGTGCATACAGGAGCAGTATTTGATTAAAATACCTATTTGTATATCATACTTAATATAGATACATCATGAAAGGCAAATTATCTGTGTTATTCATCTACAGCTAATATCCTTTATGGATATGCTGTGTTTGAAAGCACAAAAATATATTAGTAGCAGATAAAAATCATCCAGCACTGACACTACTGATTTCTCAATCCCTATTGTCCTATGTCAATAGCAGCAGATCTAGGTACATAAAATGTCAAGCTCTATTACTCTGTTTTAGATTGCCTGCTGTGCTTACCTTGGATTGTGGGGTGACCTGCTGTGCTTGAGGAGACCGATTGAGTATATCAAAATCAAATGGAAATTGTAGTTGAGATACCTCCGCGGGTGGTACATAAAAAGCACCAACCAAGCGTGGCCGATGCCAGTGTCGCCTTGGATGGCTTCCATGCCAGTGGCACATAAAAAGCACCAACCGATCGTGGCCATTGCCAGCCTCCTCTGGCCCCGGTGCCGGTGGCACGTAAAAAGCACCCACTATACACACAGAGTGGTTGGCATTAGGAAGAGTATCCAGTTGTAGAAACACTGC
Source organism: Octopus sinensis (assembly GCF_006345805.1). NCBI lineage: Eukaryota > Metazoa > Mollusca > Cephalopoda > Octopoda > Octopodidae > Octopus > Octopus sinensis. The sequence continues at coordinate 29,252,233 of NC_043019.1, read as the reverse complement.
CAGATCAGACTGGAGCCTGGTGCAGCCTCCAGGCTTCCCAGACCCCTGTCGAACTGTCCAACCCATGCTAGCATGGAAAACGGACATTAAACGATGATGATGATCACTTTTGACATCATATGCTACTGCAGAAAGAAGGACACACTCATGCAGGCAGGCTTCACCATAGGTACCCACCGGCAACTATTGAAATAAAACTGTCCCTTAAAATGATTCTGCGTTCCCAAAGCAGTGTTGTATATGATGACTCTCACTGCTATGATCAAGTAGACCTATGATCACAGATACTCCAGAAAGTAATGACTACTCCTTTCAGTCATGACTCACAGATTCTATCTAACTAGAATTCTGAGGAGGACTACATTATCCATTGAACTATACGTGACTTATCCTTATGAACTATACGGGACTGTTGACTTAGCATGTGACAAGCAACACTTCACCTTCCTATCCTATTTTATCTAGATTACAGAACCAGGGAAATGTCCCACCCAGTATAACCCTGAAATATTCTTGACAACGTCTTTTTCCTTCTTAGCTGTGAATGCAGCTGCCATAGTTTAGCTCTATGAGAACTTGCACATATTACAACAGCCCATGTATGCTGTAAGAAGACAACTGTAATTTTGCTGCTACTAATGGATCTCTTTGTTAATATAAGATATTAACCATTGATGTGGAGGCACATGGCCTAGTAATTAGAGCAGCGGACTCGCGGTCGAGGGATCACGGGTTTGAATCTCAGACCGGGCGATGTGTGTATTTCTGGCAGAAACGTTAGCGCGGCGGGTGAAATGCTTAGCGGTATTTCATCTGTCGTTACGTTCTGAGTTCAAATTCCACCGAGGTCGACTTTGCCTTTCATCCTTTCGGGGTCGATAAGTAAAGTACCAGTTTCGCACTGGGGTCGATGTAATCGACTTAATCCCTTTGTCTGTCCTTGTTTGTCCCCTCTATGTTTAGCCCCCTTGTGGGTAGTAAAGAAATATATGTGCAAAACACCTAAGCTCCACGCGACTCTGGCAGAAGGTAATGGCAAACTTCTGCTGACTCTTTCACCACAACTTTCTCTCACTCTTTCCTCCTGCATCTTGTATCTCACCGGCGTCCCGTCCAGGTGGGTAACCTATACGCCAAGGAAACCGGGCAACCGGCTGGCTTGAGAAGGAACAAACTATTAATACCATTTTATAAACTTTGCTGAAATTTTTAGTTTCATTGGAATTTATAATGAAAGGAAAGGTGACGACTTCTGTTTATTGTGCCGGAAGCTGGTTCCCATTCTGCAGTAGCCACTAGCTGCTGAGATACTGATTTCATTCATGATCTGAACTGGCCAATGAGAATGAGAACAGGCTTCACTCACCATCCAATCAGACATATTTAAAGCTGTGTGCAGCTCATCACTTGCATCTAAGCACCCAAAAATCAGACGTCTTGCAACAGTGAAACTTGAAATAATGCAGTTCTGGGTCAAGCTGTTTATACACAATATCTGAACTCACAGTGTATGTTGAGTACTTGTGTTTTTCCTGATTTGTACACTTCAGCTGTGTGTGTGTATGTGCATGTGTGTGCGTGTATACATATACAGCGGAAAAAAGAGAAAGAGAGATATTAAAAGAACGTATATGAAATAAATTTCTGCCAACATCAAACTCGCTGTTTTAACTTACATAAATCTTTTTATGTCTTGTAGGAAAAATGTAGATTATAGTCCATTGCCGGAATCTAAACGTACTCGGTCTCCTGGACGTAAAAGCAAAGAAAAATCAAAAGGAATGGATGAGGATACACTAGCTGAAGATGTAAGTCCATTTTTTTTTTTACAAATATGTTTCCATATTATCATCATCATCATCATCATCATCATCATCATTACTATTATTATTATTATTATTATTATTATTTACTTTGTTTTGATTTGTATGTCTGTTGATATATTGACTCTATTGAACTATTGATTTCTTCCGAAACACGTGTTGATTTATAGGATATATTGATTGGTTTGTTGTTGATAACTTCTTTATTGGCAACTCTCATTCTCTCTGTCTCTTTCTATCTATCTATGTGTGTGTGTGTATATATATATATGTGTGTGTGTGTGTATATATATATATATATATATATATATATATATATATATATATATCCTTTTATCTATCTTCTTGTGCTTTCAGTTCTTGTTTTATGTAAACTTCCTCATATTTATATTGTACAGATACATCATAAATTATTCCGTCCCTTGCTTCAGATCAACCCCACGCTTCTTACTCAATGTTCATGAACTCTATAGAAAGCAGGTAACAGGGAGTGATTAGGGGCAGGATTGCTTTGTCTTGGAATCAGAGAATAATTTAGCACTTCTGTAGAAAAACACTTTTTAATTAGAATTTATAGTTTTGTACTGTTGTACTTCAGCCCTTGATCAGCTATGATCAAGCAGACTTATGATCAAAGACACACTAGGAAGTAATGACCTACTCCTTTCAGTTATGACTCACAGCTTCTATCTTTCTAGAGTTCTGGAGAGGCCTACATTATCCAATGCTGGTCTTTATTTTTAAAAAAAGTGATTCTCAACCATATTTTTTCATGTCCCACTTACATATTCCGAAAGAAAAATGAACCCCATACTGACGAAAGTTAGTATATATATTTATATACTATGTAAGAAGGAAAAAAGGGATTAAAAAATTCAGGCAGATATCAATAAAGCACTCAGTTTTAAACGAATTTGGTTAATTATATCTAACAATCAGACATCAATAAATGCAAGTAGAATACACAGCCAAGGTAATTCCTCGTGTATAATATAATATAATGAAATTATTGTATACAGTGCTCAGGTACACCACAACTTGTCAAAAGTGCATATAAAGTATATGCAGTAATGTACAAATGTCTGGAAAGTGAACAGTGTATGAGTCAGATACATGCTTGCATGTGTATGGAGGGGAGAAAGTCAGGTGTAGTGTTAGCGAATCTCAGGAAGCATGGAAGTTTTGAAGGATGCAGTGCTCCGACAACTAACAACTGTTGCCGGCAGTTTGTTCCATGCTTCAGCAACTCTTAGCATGAAAAAGTGTTTCCTAAAGTCATGGAAGCTGTGCTGTTTTCTGACTTTGTAAATATGTCGACAGGTATTAGACAGGTGGAGTTTGAAAAGGTGCTCAGAGTTATTGTTAGTAAGATGGTTAATAATTTTATGGGTATCTATCATTTAAAAGAATTTGAGAAATTCAGAGTATTAGACAAGAAAAATATGTATAGAGAAAATCACATCTTTAATTGTAGAATTTACCATACAAAGCCAACAATTATTTCATCATCATCATCATCATCATCATTTAGCGTCCGTTTTCCATGCTAGCATGGGTTGGACGGTTCAACTGGGGTCTGGGGAGCCCGAAGGCTGCACCAGGCCAGTCAGATCTGGCAGTGTTTCTACAGCTGGATGCCCTTCCTAACGCCAACCACTCCGAGAGTGTAGTGGGTGATTTTATGTGCCACCGACACAGGTGCCAGACGAGGCTGGCGAACGGCCACGCTCGGATGGTGTTTTTATGTGCCACCGACACAGGTGCCAGACGAGGCTGGCAGACGGCCACGCTCGGATGGTGTTTTTATGTGCCACCGACACAGGTGCCAGATGAGGCTGGCGGACGGCCACGATCGGATGGTGTTTGTTACATCCCCAAAGCACGGAGGCCAGTCTATGCGGTACTGGCTACGGCCACGTTCGGATGATTTTCTTGTGTGCCACCGGCACTGGTACCACAAAGATACAAATTCCATTGATGTTCATCTATTTTGATTTGTTTTGATTTGATTTGATTTTCACTTGCCTCAACAGGTCTTCACAAGTGTCACAAGAAGGAAGGTATGCACAGGTGGACTGACTACGTCCCAGGTAGGGGCCACGGGTTATGGCCTGACTAGTCTTGCCGGGTCTTCGGATGGTGTTTTTATGTGCCACCGACACAGGTGCCAGATGAGGCTGGCGAACGGCCACGATCGGATGGTGTTTGTTGCGTGCCCACAGCACGGAGGCCAGTCGATGCGGTACTGGCTATGGCCACGTTCGGATGGTTTTCTTGTGTGCCACCGGCACTGGTACCACAAAGATACAAATTCCATTGATGTTCATCTATTTTGATTTGATTTGATTTGATTTTCACTTGCCTCAACAGGTCTTCACAGGTCTTCACAAGTGTCACAAGAAGGAAGGAAGGTATGCACAGGTGGACTGACTACGTCCCAAGTAGGGGCCACGGGTTATGGCCTGACTAGTCTTGCCGGGTCTTCGGTTGGTGTTTTTATGTGCCACCGACACAGGTGCCAGATGAGGCTGGCGGACGGCCACGATCGGATGGTGTTTGTTATGTGCCCACATCACAGAGGCCAGTCGATGCGGTACTGGCTACGGCCACGTTCGGATGGTTTTCTTGTGTGCCACCGGTACTGGTACCACAAAGATACAAATTCCATTGATGTTCATCTATTTTGATTTGGTTTGATTTGATTTGATTTGATTTTGATTTTCACTTGCCTCAACAGGTCTACACAAGTGTCACACATTTGCCTCAACAGGTCTTCACAAGTGTCATAAGTAGGAAGGTATGCACAGGTGGACTGACTACGTCGCCGGGTCTTCGGATGGTGTTTTTATGTGCCACCGACACAGGTGCCAGATGAGGCTGGCGAACGGCCACGAATCGGATGGTTTTCTTGTGTGCCACCGGTACTGGAACCACAAAGATACAAATTCCATTGATGTTCATCTATTTTGATTTGGTTTGATTTTCACTTGCCTCAACAGGTCTTCACAAGTGTCACACACTTGCCTCAACAGGTCTTCACAAGTGTCATAAGAGGGAAGGTATGCACAGGTGGACTGACTACGTCGCCGGGTCTTCGGATGGTGTTTTTATGTGCCACCGACACAGGTGCCAGATGAGGCTGGCGAACGGCCACGATCAGATGGTGTTTGTTGTGCCCACAGCACGGAGGCCAGTCGATGCGGTACTGGCTACGGCCACGTTCGGATGGTTTTCTTGTGTGCCACCGGTACACGGAGGCCAGTCGATGCGGTACTGGCTACGGCCACATTCGGATGGTTTTCTTGTGTGCCACCGGTACTGGAACCACAAAGATACAAATTCCATTGATGTTCATCTATTTTGATTTGGTTTGATTTTCACTTGCCTCAACAGGTCTTCACAAGGGTCACACACTTGCCTCAACAGGTCTCCACAAGTGTCACACACTTGCCTCTGCCTCAACAGGTCTTCACAAGTGTCACACACTTGCCTCAACAGGTCTTCACAAGTGTCATAAGAGGGAAGGTATGCACAGGTGGACTGACTACGTCGCCGGGTCTTCGGATGGTGTCTTTATGTGCCACCGACACAGGTGCCAGATGAGGCTGGCGAACGGCCACGATCGGATGGTGTTTGTTGTGCCCACAGCACGGAGGCCAGTCGATGCGGTACTGGCTACGGCCATGTTTGGGTGGTTTTCTTGTGTGCCACCGGCACTGGTACCACAAAGAATACAATTCCACTGATGTTCATCTATTTTGATTTGTTTTGATTTGATTTTCACTTGCCTCAACAGGTCTTCACAGGTCTTCATAAGTGTCACAAGAAGGAAGGTATGCACAGGAGGACTGACTACGTCCCAGGTAGGGGCCACGGGTTATGGCCTGACTAGTCTTGCCAGGTCTTCTCACGCACAGCATACTTCCATAGGTCTCGGTCTCTAGACATTTCCTTAGTGAGACCTAAAGTTCGAAGATCGTGCTTCACCACCTCGTCCCAGGTTTTCCTGGGTCTACCTCTTCCACAGGTTCCCTCAACTGCTAGGGTGTAGCACTTTTGCACACAACTATCTTCAGCCTTTCTCGTCACATGACCATACCAGCGCAGCCGTCTCTCTTGCACGCCACAACTGACGCTTCTTAGGTTCAACTTTTCTCTCTCAAGGAACTTACACTCTGACGATTATGAACACTGACATTACACATCCATCGGAGCATACTGGCTTCATTTCTTGCGAGCTTACGCATATCCTCAGCAGTCACGGCCCATGTTTCACTACCATGTAGCATGGCTGTACGTACACATGCATCATACAGTCTGCCTTTTACTCTGAGCGAGAGGCCTTTTGTCACCAGCAGGGGTAAGAGCTCTCTAAACTTTGCCCAGGCTATTCTTACTCTAGCAGTTACACTTTCAGCACACCCACCCCCGCTACTGACTTGGTCTCCTAGGTAGCGGAAGCTATCAACTACTTCTTCTAGTTTTGTCTCCCTGGAACGTGGCAGAAGTTGGTCTCTGCACATTTCCAGTGTTTATTGCTCCTGAGCATTTGCCACAGACAAAAACTATTTTCCTAGTTAGCCTTCCTTTGACATTGCTGCACCTCTTATGTGTCCATAGCTTACACTTGGTGCATCTTATAGAGTTTCTACCTACACCTTTTTTACAGATCGAGCAGGGCCATCTACCTGAAGGCGTTTGTGATTGATCTACCTTCCTACTTATTAGGACTTTGGTTTTGGCTAGGTTGATTCTAAGGCCCTTCGATTCTAATCCTTGTTTCCACACCTGAAACTTCTCCTCCAGTTCTGATAGTGACTCAGCAATTAGAGCAAGGTCATCAGCATAGAGGAGCTCCCAGGGGCAACCTGTCTTGAATTCCTCCGTTATTGCCTGGAGGACTATGATAAATAGGAGGGGACTGAGGACTGAACCTTGGTGGACCCCAACCTCTACCCGGAATTCTTCACTGTACTCGTTGCCAACCCTCACCTTACTAGCAGCGTCTCTGTACATGGCTTGCACAGCTCTCACCAACCATTCTTCTATCCCTAGTTTTCTCATTGACCACCAGATAAGGGATCGGGGACCCTGTCAAAGGCTTTCTCCAAGTCAACAAAAGCCAGGTACAAGGGCTTATCTTTGGCTAGGTATTTCTCCTGCAGCTGTCTTACACAGGATATAGCATCAGTAGTACTTTTCCCTGGCACGAACCCAAACTGCATATCATCTAAGCTAACTCTCTCTCTAATTAGTTGGGCTATACCCTCTCCCTCTCCGTAACCTTCATTACCTGATCCAGCAGCTTGATGCCCCTGTAGTTATTTGTCTCTAGGGCGTCGCCTTTACCTTTGTAGCAGTTGACTATTATGTTGCTACACCAGTCATTGGGTATGACCCCCTCGTGTATCACCTGGTTAACTATAACGGGTGACTAAGCTATAGCCGACACCACCAGATATTTTGAGCATCTCTGCAGTAATTCCTGATGGGCCTGGGGCTTTCCCTGTTTTCATGCTTCTAATTGCCTTATCTACTAAGGAACTGTTAACTCGGATTGCTGGTCCCTCTGTTGGGTCGACATTCGGCAGACTCTCTTTATCCCATTCATTTTCTTCATTCAGCAACCTATCATAGTGGCGTCTCCAAGCCTCTCTCTTTGCATCCTCATTAAGCGCAAGTGAACCGTCATCCTTGCGAACACATTTCTCTCCTACCACGTCACGATTCTCTCTCTCACACACTGTCTTGCAACACGAAATACCTCAAGTCTTTCATCCTCACGACGCAGGACATTGGCAAATTTTTCCTTATCTGCCTCCCCTCTGCTAGATAGACCTGTCTCCTGGCTTCCCTTCTGGCAGACTGATACACTTCCCTGCTACCTACCACCGTTCTTCCAGGCCTTCCAAGCCTGTTTTCTTTGTCTAATAGCCCTGTCAACAATATTGTTCCACCACCACGTTATTTTGGGTCTTAAGGGGACTTTGCACCAGCCACAGATCTGGTCAGCGGCTTTCAGCAGGTTGTCCCTCAGAAGCGTCCAGTTGTCTTCTACCCCATGCGTAGCTATACTCCCTTCCATTTCGTCTAAGGCTTCAAATAACATATCTCTAAATCTCTGTCCATTCGCAGGGTCTTTAAGCTTCCAGACCTTTCTTCTCCATGTTGGTCGTCTTCTAGTCGCCCTCTTAGTCCTGATCCTAAAGTCACTAACTACCAGTCTATTGTGTGGGGTGCATTCTTCACCTGGGAAGGTTTTGGCATTTATAAGCAGCCATCTTTCCCTTTTTCTGGCAAGGATGTAGTCGATTTGGCTAGTATGCCGGCCCAATCGGTAGGTGACCAGGTGGCTTGTCGGTTTCCTGAAGTTAGTGTTGCAAATCATAAGACTATTCGCATCGCAGAACTCCAGCAGCCTGGTTCCCTCCTCGTTGCGGGAACCATAACCGTAGCCTCCATGCACGCCATGGAAGCCCCCAGCACATCGTCTAACATGCCCATTGAAGTCACCAGCCACAAAGAGAAGGTCCCTGTCGTTCGTCAATGATGTGGTCTGCAGTAGGGTGTCATAGAAACAGTCTTTCTGTCCATCAGGTAGCCCTGGCTGAGGGGCATAGGCCGATATAATAGTTGCTAAACTATAAGCTAAGCAATCTATATTTAATTTCAACCCGTGTACCTACTTAACTATCTGCAACTGATCTGATCTTTTAGTTAGCCCTGTTTTATCTCTATTAGTATTATTGTTTATGACTGTGAAATTTAGCCTCACGCCTTGTGTCTTTTTTATATGTACATATAATTCTATAGTTCATCTTAATTATATATCGTTGTCTCATGTCTTGTGTTAAATATATTTAATCTTAAAGCTTGCCCCTAATTTTATTTTATCGATCACGTCTCACGCCTCGTAGATATAGAATAAATGTATTTATAATTTATAGCTCCTTATCGTTCACTCGCTTCTCCATAGATTAGGCAAAATTTGGGTATTTATAGCTACTAATAACTATTTCTCTCCCAGGAAGGAAGAATGGCTGCCGGCCGATTCTTGGCGGGCCACGACCCCCCCCCCTCGTTCCTCTTCAATTGTCTTATATCTCTTTCGATCGCCATTCGGCCCCCTTCTCCGCCACCCTATATGCATATAAACCAGCGACTGATTTTAACGGCCTCACTTGAATTCAGACTGTTCCTCTTCAATTGTCTTATATCTCTTTCGATCGCCATTCGGCCCCCTTCTCCGCGACCCTATATGCATATAAACCAGCGACTGATTTTAACGGCCTCACTTGAATTCAGACTGTTATCCGACTCCCTACGAAAAATACGAAATACGAAAAATGAATCCAGGCTAAGCAATCTATATTTAATTTCAACCCGTGTACCTACTTAACTATCTGCAACTGATCTGATCTTTTAGTTAGCCCTGTTTTATCTCTATTAGTATTATTGTTATGACTTGTGAAATTTAGCCTCACGCCTTGTGTCTTTTTTATATGTACATATAATTCTATAGTTCATCTTAATTATATATCGTTGTCTCATGTCTTGTGTTAAATATATATTTAATCTTAAAGCTTGCCCCTAATTTTATTTTATCGATCAGTCTCACGCCTCGTAGATATAGAATAAATGTATTTATAATTTATAGCTCCTTATCGTTCACGCTTCTCCCATAGATTAGGCAAAATTGGGTATTTATAGCTACTAATAACTATTTCTCTCCTAAGAAAGGAATGGCTGCCGCCCGGTTTTCGCGGTGCACCCGCCTCCCACCCCCACCACCGGTACAGGAAGTCCTAAATTTTCTCATCCTTGTCTCCCTTATACACTTCAAAGTCTTACGCCACCCCCACCTCCTTCCATAAAAGGTAGTGGTCAGTCATTGCAAGATATGTTTAGTGTTGTGTACGAGGTTTGAACTTAAGTTCTATTGTTTGTCTATGAATACTGCCAAACGCGAGTTTTCTTTTCAGGTCCATGACGCTATTAGGACCAATACCACTTCCACCCCCACCCACAGCCTCAGGGTTGGCACCCTCAACGTTGGCACACTGAAAGGCAGATCTGGCGAGATAGTTGAATTGCTTGAACGGAGGTGGGTTGATATATGCTGCATTCAAGAAGTGAGGTGGAGAGGAGGTTCTGCTAGGTTCCTCACAGGCAAAGGACAGAGGTACAAGATTTTCTGGGCTGGGAATACTGACGGAGTCGGGGGTGTGGGCATGCTTATCGCCGAAAAATGGGTAGATAAGGTAATCGAGGTAGTCAGAGTAAGTGACAGAATAATTAAGATTAGATTAGTGCTCCACCATAGTTTAGCAACTATTATATATAATTTGACTTTGGATTTAACTAATTTTGGATCGCCTTGAAAACATTGTATTACCGTATTTTCGGAAATATTAATTTCAATGATATTTTCTATATCTGAATATGTTAATACAACAAAAACAACTGTTGGCTTTGTATGATGAATTCTACAATTAAAGGTGTGATTTTCTCTGTGCGTATTTTTGTTTCAATTATTGGACTAAACTATACTGGGGCACTGCTATGAAGACTTTTGTCGAACCTTTCTACCCCAGCACTTACTTTTAATGTCTGGTACGAACTCTATCGGCCTCATTTGACAAACTGCTAAAATACCTGAATGTAAACAAACCAACAGTCATGGATCCTCTCAGTCAAGAATGACCAGGGGCTGAACAACAACTATGCCTATATAGGAAACAGCAAAAACAGCCCTACTCTAATAGATTTATTGCACACACACACACACACATGCATACATACATATATACATACATCAGAGACAGAAAAATGGAATTTGTCAGATTCTTTATTCAAAATCACTATAATTGTTTCAACTCATTCTCACATCTGTAGTGCCTAGGTACAATGCTATGCAATCATTTGTTTTATTTTTTTTATCTGAATATAATTATATATCTATCTATCTATCTATCTATCTATATATATATATATAATAATAATAATAATAATAATGAATAATATATATGCATATATGGGTGCAGGATGTCACCAACTGTGTAAACAACATGAAATACGTCAGCAACGAGAGAAAAAAAAACGAAAAATAGGACGAGTAAACAAAGAGAGATGACCCTTCATCAGTTTATATATATATATATATATATATATGCACACACACACACACACACACACACATATACATACACACACATACACTCCTATATATATATATATGGCTTCCGTGCAGGTGGCACGTAAAATGCACCAATCCGTCCGTGGCTGATGCCAGCCTCGCCTGGCACCAGTGCAGGTGGCACATAAAAAGCACCCACTACACTCACGGAGTGGTTGGCGTTAGGAAGGGCATCCAGCTGTAGAAACATTGCCAGATAAGACCGGAGCCTGGTGCAGCCTTCTGGCTTCCCAGATCCCCGGTCGAACCGTCCAACCCAATGCTAGCATGGAGAATGGACGTTAAACGATGATATGTATTTATATATATATATATATATAAACCACAGAGCCAGTTTGTACAATAGCATGGCCTGTTAACAATTCCCTAATTATTCCTAACAAAATTAGTAACAATTTGAAGTGGCAACTTTGTCTTTGCAGCCATCTGAAGCAGATCAGATTAAATATCCACCCCTATCAATTTGAACCATACATACACCCAGCTTGACCAGCTAAACTGAAAACTTGATGGTGGACAATTGTCAGTAACTGAGCTAGTATCTTATATATTTCTGTGAAAGTTTCTGCTTTATTGCTTCATCTCTTTAGATAAGTGATGACGGGTGAAATGCCAAAACTTGATATTAAAAACAGAAAAAAAACCGTCAAATTTCCTCTGAAATATTGTTTGAATTAAATACAATATTTGTAGCTCTTTTCATAATCGCCATCATCACCATTATATGGTTATTTTATCTTTTTATTTTTTATTTTTTTCTATTGCCATCAGTTCTTCAGGTATTCTACAGTGTACAGAAAACCTGAAAACCTACCAGTTTCTGTCCAACATGCTTTTTCTTATATTATTTTGTTTTTGTTTTATATATATATTTTTTAATTTCTGTCAACAGATATCTGTGAAACTAAGAAAAATTGTTTTGTTTTGTAATTTAAAATATATTGTTTTCTGAAGAGAATTGTTTAAAGCTTCTTGTTAGATGTCAACAAACAAAACACTAAAAATGTAAATTACAAATATTTCAGATGAAAATATATTTTTTGTTTACACACACAAACATACACACATATCTATGTAGGTGTGTATATATATTATAGATACAGTATAGCTATATAATAAGTAGTTTGCTTCTCAACTACATAGTTCTAGGTTTCGTTTCCACCATGTATCATCTTGGGCAAGTATCTTCAATCATAACCCTTGGCTGTCCAAAGCCTTGTGAATAGATTTAGTATTCAGAAATTCAAAGAAACCCATTGTATATATTTATGTGTGTGTATGTTTGTGTGTGTGTGTGTGTGTAGGATAGGAGCACTCCATCAGTTACGACAACGAGGGTCCCAGCTGATTTGATCAAGTTTGATCCCAAGCAGTGATCTTAATAATAATAAGAAGAAGTAGAAGAAGAAGAAGAAAATTCTAACTGGGCCCCTCCTGCAAGGTCATGCGCTGTTTATCTTGATATGAGATCACCATATCACACACATATGGTTGTGATGCATGTGCCTGGTGTACCTTTATCAAACAGGTAGTCATGATGGGTATACTGGGCTTTGTATATTTTACCCCAGTGTCACTTTGATGGCATGCACTGCTCTCTCATTCAACAATAATGATATTAATATTGAAAAATACCTTAGGAATGAGAACCCAGGTTCGAAATTTCCCCAAGACACCTGATGAAGGCTGCAGGGTATATCAGCCGAAATGTTGTGTTAACAACAAACAAGATGTAAATAATGTATGAAACAAAGTGTCTTGCCCAAGAACACAACACACAGCTTGGTCCAGGAATTGAACTCACTATCTCATGATTTCTGACCCGACACTCTAACCACTGAGCCATGCACACATATACACACGTATATATGAATTCATGTCTGTGTGTTCATGTAAGTTGAGTTGCAATAAAATGGGAAACTAAATAAAAAAAGGGAGTGAAATAGCAATAATGCAAAACTGAATCTTTATCTCTCTCTCTGTTATTCTTGGTTTCTTGCATTCCTCAGCTTGCTTTAAGTAAATGCTAACCATTCGTGATTTCTCACCATTGACTCAGTCAAATATCCAGGATGTGACAACTGGAGAGAAAGAGAGTGAAGGAAAGGACTTCACCAATACTCAGCTGTGCCCATTTCAGCTAAGTGGAGTGGAGCCATGTGAAATGAAATGTTTTGCTCAAGAACACAAAGCACCGCCCTGTCCAGGAATTGAACCCATAATCTAGCAATCGTGAATGCAACACCCTTCCCACGAGGCAACACACATTAAGGCACACATACACATGTATGTGTATCCTTAATAATGTTTACATTTTGTATTTTCACATGTCAGTATATGAGCAAAAAGAACTGACTTGAAGCACAAAAGAAATTCCTTACTTGCAAAACGGGTAAGGATAGGCAGCAGAGGGCATCCAGCTGTAAAATGATACCTCAGTAATAAGTATTCATCCGATCCATGCCAATGTAAAGAAAATTCAGAAACAAACAACAAAATATGTAGTGTGTGTGTGTGTATCACTTCTTGCAAACGTCTATATCTTTCACTGATATGTGTACGTGCACACACACACACACATGCATGTACATTTGTTTATGTATACATCATTGAGAAAGATACGTTAGTGTGAAAATTATTTTGATAATTCTGTTCTTCACATATACAAACACAGAAAAAAAAAAAATACCTGCTGGTATTTATTCCACCTGATTTGCACAGGCACTCCCTTATCATTCTCACCGTTGTAAACACACTGTACCAATAATTGGCCTGTTGGAGACCTATTGTGTCCAACAATGCTATTCTTCTCAAAATGCAAGACAGAAAAAAATAAGTAACAATGAAAGAAAGAAAGAGAGAAAGAAACCTGTTTGCACTATCTGATTATAATATGACTTTGTAAGATATAATGTAGTTTTGCATGTCAGTTCTCATGGATGACGTCTTACAATGTAAAGTATTAATTCATTGATATAAAACGTAAAACAGGATTGTCGATCCTCTTGATGTATAATTTATGAATCACGTAGTATGCTAAGAATTGCACCTCCCCTCTGTCACTCTTTATCCCTACAGCGTAGAAAATGGATGTTAAATGATGATGATAACTGCTGCACCTTCTCTTTTCTTCTACATCTTTGGTGAAATAATAATTGGCAGCGTTGTTAGTGTTGTGGTATTGTATTAAGTTCTGACTCTGTATACTGTGAGTTCAAATCTTACTGATGTGAATTTTGCCTCTCATCCTTTTGGCATTGTTAACCCTATCGTTACTGTATTTATTCTGAGATTCTCTGTATTTCTTTCAATTACTTTAAATATAACAAAGAATTTCGTAAAATAATTTAGTTATCATTCAGCTAGTGTTAGGAACATAAATTGTGACTAAGGTTTGGTGGAAGATTTTTATTCGAAACTTATGAAAACAAGACATTTGTACTATAGAGCCAGAGGCGGTTTCAGCCAAGTTGGTAACAAAAGGGTTAAATGCATAACAACCAATACAGAGTAGCATCTGTCCGACTAGATGCTTTACACTGGACTGTGAACCATTATTGGGCCATGGATCATTTGGTACCAGGCCATACAGAAATAATAAACTTTTGAATTTTATTTTTTTTTTCTTGACTCTCATAGTCTGCAGGGTGTTTTTTTTTTTTTTGCATTATATATTAATTATATGTAACGTGTTATATATGCAATAATTAAATTGTATATCATGCACTTCATTGTGTTTTGTTATGCACATGATTCCTCAGTCCATGGAAAAATTACCTTGCCTGAAACCTGTCCATGTGCCAAAAGTTTGAACTACTTTATCGTATCTGTAGCAGCTTTCTGCATTCTGAGTTTGAATTCTGCCATGGCCTGCTTAGGCTATAGACTTGGTCCATCACCTGATTTAATACCATAGCACTTTGTGTATATTTAGCGGAGTCATCTTTATTGCAAGCACTCTAACCACGTCTCTGGTTTCAGAATATCTTCCTCACTCTTTCTCACCAGTTTTGGAAAACCTTTTAAATGGCTATAAGCTATTGCCTTCCTTTTTGACAAGGCAAGAATAAAATTCCTGGCGGAGGGTTCCTACATGAAATACCAAGTACCTGATGTTCTAAGTAACACTGTTCTGCCTCCCACTTTTTTTTTATTACAGGCATATTGTGCCTTGGGTTACATTATCTGATGTGTTTCTTTTCAATTAGCATATCATAGATAGTAGGAGTTGAGGAAATTTGACTGCTACCATTTCTAGCTTGTTAAGTAGCCACATAGGAACACCCACATTTGCTTGATCAGCTGGTTTATTACTAAGGTATCATCCAGCTAGATAAAGTAAGAATGTGTGTGTGTGTGTGTGTGTGCAGTATTTTCTTCTCTGTTGTGTTGACTTAATCTAGTATCTGTTGAACTGACTTGAATGTGGGTGGGTTTTTTTTTCTCTCCTAATTAACTGATCCATATTATAGTAATACCATTAGTATAAAAATCTTTTGCTATTCATTGACAGTGAAGAACACTATTTAAAAGACATTTATTTGGCAGATTGGCAATTGTAGTCGTTATTTAGACCCAAGTTATCTCTTATTGCACAAACCTGTTGTTAAGTTAACCCTTTCCTGGTCGTATTTCGTACAAAGTACTTTGTCAATGTGTTTCAATTAATTTTGAAAATAATTAAGGATTTGAAGAAGTTTAATGAAATAACCAACTTTGTCATTATTCTTCATGTATCTCAATAGTGAATATTAATCTGGTGTTTGGAACAGAACTTTAACAAAAGACACATATATATATATATATCTTTGCTTAGGCATAGCAATACTAATAACCTGGTGTTAGAACTCAATATATTGGTTTGTCCGGAAAGTTCATGCCGATTTTTAAAGATGCATCTCCATCTTTCCTCTAATTTGAAAATACCCTCTTCCCAGAATTGAGGTGGTTTCATGGCAAAGAACTTACGTCATCCAAGGAATTGAAATTTTTACCATTAAGACTATTCTGCAGAGACCTGAATAAGTGGAAATTTGAAGGAGCAATATCTGGTGAATATGCAGGGTGGGGTAACACATCGCAGCCAAGCTGCAGCAATTTTTGTCTGGCTCCCAAAGCATCAGGTGCCGAAAATGAACTTTCTTATCTTCCATTTTAAAGTTATAGGAACATAAATCTTCTTCCACGAAAAGATAGCTTAAACTGTGCTCTAAATGGAGGTGTAGTCAAATCCTATTTTATGGACTCAACCATGTTCTAAAATAAGTCGAAAAGTAAGCTACTATAAATCGGCATGAACTTTCCAGACAATCCAATACATATGCTTCAGAATGAAGCATTAGTTGAGTACAGATTGGTAATAAAAATTGAGAATAACAAAGGAATAAATAATTATGTTATGAACTTCATGCTTGAAGCATTCAACAATGAGTGCATTGCATCTTATAATAGAAACAGCTGTAAGCTAAAGAAGTTCATAACATAATAGTTTGTTCCTTTGTCATTCTAATTTCTACTTTACGTATGTATAATTGTGGAGGCAGGTGGCTTAGTGGTTAGGGTATCAGCATCATGATCGTAAGATTGTGGTCTTGATTCCTGGAACGGGCGACGCGTTGTGTTCTTGAGCAAAACACTTCATTTCACGTTGCTCCAGTCCACTCAGCTGGCAAAAATGAGTAACACTGCGATGAACTGGCATCCCGTCCAGCTGAGGAACACATACGCCATTGAAACTGGGAAACCGGGCCTATGAGTCTGGCTAGGCTTTAAAAGGGCGCATTTATTATTTTTTTATTATGTATGTATAATTATTAAAGTGGGAAAATTATCAGAAACGCAATTTCTATTCATTGATTCATATATATATATATATAAATCATAGCAGAAAGTTTTAATTTATATATTGACACTTCAAAACAGTTTTTTATCATAGAACCAAAAGCAGCTTCAAGTGGGTTACTATTAAAAATATTAAAGGCATTCTATTCATGGCCATCCAATGTTGCTTTCCTTAATTCAAGAGAGCATAATATGATGAGGAAGAATTGACTGCTATTTACAATGGGTTGAGCAACCATATAAAAGTTCCCTTTCTTGCTCACTGATGTGGCTTATATTGTTTAGTCCAAATATAGCCGAGATTGAGCAGAGCTTTGATCAAAGGTTTTTCAGCTGTGACCTTCTTGTTTTTTGTTATTTTGGGGGAAAAGATTCAGTGTGTCCCTGACTATATTAGCTAATGTGTTTCATGTATGACAGTAGGGTGTGACCTTGAGAGTGATTTTGGCTGCTATTTCTAGCTGACCAAGTAGCCATGGGTAAACTGGCCTGTGAGCTTCATTGCAAATTTTCTGAATGGCTTGTCTAATGAAAAATTACCTTGAATTTTTTTAATAAATGTGGCCCACCTGATGTCTCATGTAGCCCAATTCTTGAAAACGGTTGTCTGTGCCTGATGTAGAGCTTCCCTGTTGGCAATTTGGTAATTCTAGTTGAACTGACAGGTCTCTGATTATAAAACATGCAAAAAGAATTTTGTCCGTTTATTCAGTTCTGTGATTGTAAATGATTCCAGCTTGTTTCTATTGGATTCCTTTTGAGTTTTCAATAAACTGACATCCAAATTCTCTGGAGACAGAAATGAAAAGCATTGAAATATTAACAATTCACAATTGATTATGACATAATGATGTGTGGAATCAAAGGAAAAAAAATATCCATTTTGGCACTGACATGGTGTTGTGGTTCGGAAATTTGTTTTGAAAGCTCAGGGTTCTGGGTTTGATCTCACTGCACAGAACCTTGGGGAACTTATTTTCTGATATACTTGTGGGTTGACTGATTCCTTTAATTGAAATTTTGGTAAATAATACGTGGCTGCTTCTTCCTGATATTGGTATGTGTGTATGTGTGTGTGTGCAGTATATGGATAGTCATCTGACAGGTTGAAATGGATTTATCTTTAAGTAAATTTTCAAATAAAAAAAATACAAGCTCTGTATTGAATATTTTATGCATTGAGTACTATATTGAATGTGGTCTTTTGAGTTTTTTAACCAAGAATGCTTGTAATATCTATCTACATGTTTGTCTGTCTGTATCTTTCTCTGTGTGTTTGTGTATATATTTATATATATTTACATACACACACACACATGGTATAATCCAGGTAAAAACTTTGTAACATGCATTTAAGAGCTCTTATGTCATTATTTGGCTACCACATGTTATCCTGCAGTAGGGTATATTCCAGGGTTGGGCTCACATGCAGAACTCATATTTACATTTCATTAATACAAGAATATTATAACCTGAAGATAGAGGATATCAGACTTTAACAGTAGATCACAACATTTGTTTCTGCACTGCACACACCAGCTTTAAGTTGCTGAGTTTATATTCTTACACCATTATAGAAGATCATTCTTTATAATTACTATGTAGTTGAATATTTTTCAACAACTGCTGTATGTGGGCACTTCATTGGGTTATCCTCCATCCTCGAATTATATTATTCTTGTGTGTATATATATATGTATATATATATATATATATATATATAAAAGTTTTGAAAAGTTCCTGGCTTTAAGGATTTCAGAAAAGGCCTGGTTGGAGCACCCAATCTTCTGAGTTCTTTTGCAGGGTATAGAAAAAACTGAGGGACTGCTGCAATAAGTGTGTGAATTTGAGAGGGAAATAAGTTTGAATAAAATTATAATTAACTGATCCTCCTATATTTTCTCTTACCCAAAGCTAGGAATTTTTCATCACCCCCCCCCCCATATAAATTTATAGAAGTATTTATCCAACCCATGCCAGCTTGAGAAAAAATGGATGTAAAATAAATGTTTGTGTGTGTGTGTAGATGGATATTGGGATGTGGGGATAAAAATTGGTACATTTTAGCAGAAAACCTTGAGGTATTTACATCCAGCCAAGTTATCCTCCTTTATGCTTACATATTCACTTTCATTACATATTTTATGAGATCAATCAAAATAAGTATCAGACTGGAGTGTGTTTTGGTTTTGAAGGTAGCCCTGTGCCAATGTGGCACAGTTCAGTGACTGCAGCCAGTCATAAAAAGAAGAATAAAAAAAAATCATGCAAAAATACCTTTCTTATTTTAAGTATAAAGTTTTGCAATGTGCTTAATTTACAAAATGTGAGATGTTTTTTGAAAATGGTTACGTTGAAATATGTGGGGAAATAGCAAACATTTACAACATTCCTTGTATTTAAAAAATGGTAATGCTGTACAAACCTTGCATGTTATAAAGCATGCATAAACCAAACTTTTCTTCTGAGGACTTCCTTGCCCACATGCATTAACGGACGCCTTTTAGTCTCCTAGTCAACTTTCCTGTCTTTAGGATGTTTGCAGTTTGACAACCTGTATATTGTGTTTATATGTGCATATATATGCATGTGTGTGTGTGTGTGCATATGTCTATTTTCATATATGTGTGGGTGTATAAAGAAACATATATTTCCATCTTTTTATATTAATCCCTCTGTCCTCCACTTTTTAAAATCCCCTCCCCCCAACTTCTGCTTTTCAAATTACCACGATTCTTATTTCAATTATCTCCTAGCTGTCTTCCTTCATCGTTTTTCACAGTTGCCAGCATTTTCATCGATTATCTTCCCCTTCCTATTACCATTGTCTAACACCTTTCATCTTAAATTCTCCCTTTGCTATATTCTTTGTTTTTGTTTTTTTTTTCATCTTTTCTCCTGCTTCTCTCTCGGTCTTCTCTATTTGTGTCATTTTTTTCCCCTCTCTCTCATCCTACTTCCAATCTAGTTTGTATCATCAGAAACCACCACTTTCCAACTTAGGAAACTGCTCATCGTAAATAGTTAAACATTTCCTTTTCTGCATGGAAGAATAGAAAAACCAATTTATTCCACTTTTGAATTGTTTTTACTCACTGCTGATTCGGACCATCACCGATTTCCTAGGATCCTACTGTTTACTGTTTTTGTTTCTCAACAGCTTATGTATTTTTCCTTCAGATTCAGAAAAAAGCTTTTCTTTTTTTATATATATTTTATATTGCTGTTTTACCTCTTGTTTGCAAAGTAGCTTCGATTATAAAGTTACTTAACCCTTTAGTATTCGGGTTACTCTAAAATGCAATGCTTATTTATTCACATTGTTTTGAATTTACTGCACATTATCTCATAGCTTCGAAATTTCAATGATGTGATTGTTTATTTTCAGACTGACATTGTAGGGTAGGTATAAGAGACTGGATCTGGTCAGTCTGAACATAAAACAGGTAGAATATTTGGCCAGATATGGCAGGTTTAAATGCTAAGGGATTAAATATTCTAACTGCATGAATATATCTTTAAACTCTTAATTTAATGGTTTTTGGATTTTATCCCTTGGTCAACTATCTCCCTTCAAGCAAAGCCTTGAGCTAGCCAAAGCCTTGTGAGTAAAATTTATTGGAGGGAAACTATGTTGAAACCTGTTAGAGGGATTGTTTCTGTCTCTTTAGTGTAGTTTATGCTGCAAGCATTCAGGCCAGATCTGATCTAACATAAACTTTCTCCTTCTCTCACTTCAGTATTGGAGGCTTTGAGAAAGATAACAAAAGTTATCTTTCTCTTTATCTGAATAAGCATAGAAGAAAAGAAAATTCATAAAAATATATTACATATTAAATTTAAAAATCATCTCTCCATCTATCTTCTCCATTCACTATTCCTAGGAGGGGCCTGGGGGTAGAGTCCTCAGGCGCTTTCTACACTGGGTCCTATCAGAAGCAACAGTCATTAGATTTTCCAGCTGGATTCCCACCAACTAAGATTATGAATATTATTCAACCATTTCACTCTTTGCCCAACATTGGCCTTAAATGCATGTGAAACAAAAGATGCCATTATTAGAAATAGATATGTTTTAGTGGTAAACTACACCATATGCCTGTGGGTATGTGGCGTAGTGGTTAAAAGCGCGGGCTGCTAAGCCCCAAGATTCCGAGTTTGATTCCACGCAGTGACCTGAATAATAATAATAATATAATAACAACAACAACAGCAACATTGAAAAATACCTTAGGAATGAGAACCCAGGTTTGAAATTTCCCCAAGACACATGATGAAAGCTGGAGGGTATATCAGCCGAAGCATTGTGTTAACAACAAACAAGATGAGGACAAATATCCGTCAAATGCAAATAATGTAGACCTAATCTGTAGCTCATTTTAACGCCACCACCACTAGCAATCACTTTCTAGCAAACGTTTGAAAAATAAAATTTTCTGTTCTAAGGATAACTTTGAAGACTTGAATGAACACACATCTTTATATATTGGTTATGAGGAATAACGTATCCAGCACTTCATCAACCAAACAAGGATGCATGTTGCATGTCTGATGACTTGTTTTAGTAAACAGATTTATAGATATTGATAAGTCCCACTGTTTTTGTTTCAGTTTTGAAAATAGTGGACATCTTTGTAGTAGAATTTTTTGTACACTGGTCCAGTCAGTGGGCCGAGTGTAGCTATATTTCTATTTCTGGAATGTAAAAGTGGCAAATTACTATATATTAGTAATCAATGCTCGAATAATAAAAATATTATTGGAGCATTGATTACTAATATATACTAATTAATATAGCTTATATTTTAAAATTTGCTCTATTATTTATATTCAATATTTCTAATTGATTTGATTTACATGTATATATACACACATAATTATTAGTTTGGTATCTGTGCACCTATTTATGTATCTGTCTACCTATATATATATATATATATATATATATATATATATATATGTATGTATGTGTATATATATATATATATATATACACACACACACACATGCATGCATGCATACATACTCATATACATATATATATCCATCTATTTCTGCGTGTATGTGTGTTTGTTTTTTCTGTTCATTTATAATATAATAAAAATAATTTTACATTATTCTTAAGGGGTACTCCATATGTTTGTAAAATGCAAATTTATTATTCTTTTACCAAAATAGTATTAACTGTGACTTTGAAGTTTCTGGCAGCTAAGTTTAAGCCATCATTGGACTGTGTTACATTAAGTTAATCATGTCATTATATAGTATCTGTTGAGGTGAAATTTTTCTGGGGTTTGTGGGGTTGAATTAATTAGGTTGTTGGGTGAGTTTTTATTGTGGGGTGTGGTAGAGAAATCTTTATTGATTTAATTTGTGGTTATATTGTTCAGAATTTATTCCTGTGTGCAGAACCTTCTGAAAAAGTGTGTATATTTAGGTGCATTAGCCTCAGGTCATGTAACTGTTTGATATAGGTACATACATACATACATACATACATACATACATACATATAAATGAAAAATGCATTAAGTGCTACAAAACGTACACGTAGGACAGACACAAGGACCCTAATTATTCCTCATTTATCGACCAAAAATGAGTTTGTGCCTTTAATGATAAGACTGGGACCTTCATATATCAGTGGTACCCACAAGATTTGCATAAAATTAGGGCTCAAACAAACAAAACAATACAGGTTGGACCTACAAAAGTAAGGCGGTGCCCCAGCATGGCCACAGCTCGTGAGCTGAAACTAGATAAAATAAAGAAATAATAATAAAAAAATGTAATTTGAAACGATTGACAAAGACAATAAAGCCTTTGGGCCAAAACCAAGAATGATTGTTTAACACCTGGAACCAATCTTCAAGTGGATATAAAAAACAGAATTAGTAAGAGGAGAAAATGTTGACCCTCTTACTAATTCTGTTTTTATATCCATTTGAGGATTTCTTCCAGGTGTTAATCAATCATTCTCCGGTTTGGTCCTAAGGCTTTATTCAATGTCTTCATCTTTCATTTCAAATTACATTAATTTACTTTCATACATCCACCCTGTATTGTTTTGATTGTTTCGAGCCCTAATTCTATACAAATCTTGCGGGTGCTGCTGATATACGAAATTTCCAGTCTTATTGTTAAAGGCATGAAACTGGCGGTTATTATTTTTGGTCGATAACTGAGGAAGAATTAGGGTCCTTGTGTCTGTCCTACATGTTTTATAGTATTGAATGCATTTTTCATTTATGGAATAACTGAATACCATGCATCCCGACTTTTATTAACAGTAAGTTTATATATATATATATATAATATATATATATATATATATATATAGAGAGAGAGAGAGAGAGAGAGAGAGAGAGATTGAGAGCTCTATTTATGTAGCTGTCTTTCTGTTTGTATGAATGGTGCTTATAAGTGTTGTCCAAGATTGTATACCTGTCTAACCATGTGAGCATGGAAAACTGGAATATGTATTGTATCTTACTATTACATATAAATATCTGTGATTATTGACAAGCACTGCATTTGTTTGTATATAATACACATTCTTGTATAACGTACATATGTATGTCTATGTATGCATAATGTACATTTGTGATTATGGGCACTGAAATCTCAGGGAAAATATCTCCTGTGTATAATACACACTGATTTTTCTTTGGTATTTCAATGTATGGAAAAAGGAATGGCTTAGATTTATTATAATTGTTGTATAAAATACTCTGAAAAAATGTTCAGGTATTCTGAATAAACAAAAGATCATATTCAAAAGTGACCTTTGAAATTCACTGGTTTCCATTGTAAAAGCACGCTTGTAAAGTCAACAATGTGAAAATCACCTGGTCATGCTTTTTCATGGAAAAAGAATGTGTTTAATAGGTACAGGCATAGCTGTGTGGTTAGAAGTTTTCTTCTCAACCACATCATTTTGGTTCAGTCCCATGTACAGTGGGACTGAACCAAGTGGGCAAGTGTCTTTTACTTATAGCCCTGGGTCAAGAAAAGATTTGTGAGTAGATCTGGTAGATGGAAACTAAAAGAAACATGTTGTGGCAAGTGTAAAAAGATTTGAGCGAGGTCATTGCCAGTACCGCCTGACTGGCCCCCGTGCCGGTGGCACATAATAAGCACCCACTACACTCTCGGAGTGGTTGGCATTAGGAAGGGCATCCAGGTGTAGAAACTCTGCCTGATCAAGATTGGAGCCTGGTGCAGCCATCTGGTTTGCCAGCCCTCAGTCAAAATCGTCCAACCCATGCTAGCATGGAAAACGGATGTTAAACGATGATGATGATGATTATCTATGTGAGCTTGTGTTTGTCCCCAATCACTGCTTGATGGCCAGTGTTGGTATGGACTACATTGTTCAGTGTGTCCTTTTTTTAAAGATGGTAGGTGATGATTTGATGGAAATTTAGCTGTTAGTTCTATCTAGCAAGTCAGGGTGCCTTGTAAAGACACCATTCTTGGCTCAGGACCACTTGTTGTTTATTACAAGGTTAGCCCTTATTGAGCTCAACTCTAATAGAATACATTCCAGCTGTGACCACTCCATTCTTTTCTCGGTAGTATGTTTAGCTCTATGTTTAGCAAGGTGGCGAGCTGGCAGAAACGTTAGCACACCGGGCGAAATGCTTAGCAGTATTTCGTCTGCTGCTGCGTTCTGAGTTCAAATTCCGCCGAGTTTGACTTTGCCTTTCATCCTTTCGGGGTCAATGTAATCGACTTAATCCATTTGTCTGTCCTTGTTCATTCCCTCTGTCTAAGAAATAAGTATGTTTAGCTCTATGTCATTGTGCAGTTTGTCCTTCATTTTTAAAACTATAGTATGTGATATGACAGAGGTTTGTTTGTTATTTCTTGCAGGTGTTGTGTGTGAGTGCTTGAGTGAAATCTATCCTTCTGATACAAACCCGGTTTAATGACAAACTTTACTGCTTTTTAACTTTTTAGTATTCAGATTATTTTGTCAAGTGTAATGCTTATTTATTTATGTCGATTTAAATAACTCATGCATTATCTTGTAGCTTTGAGATTTTGATGATGTTATTGCTTATTTTTAGCATGGCATTGTAGGATTAATGTAAGAGGCTGGATCCAGTCAGTTTGAATGTAAAACAGGTAGAATATTTTGGGCCGGATATGGCTGGTTTAAATGCCAAAGGGTTAAAGTGGTCTAAATTATAATCTTCCATCAAAATTACATGCTAATTTGTTCCAGACTCCAGCTTAATAATGAAAAAGTTATTTTACCAAATATTTCATTGTTTTAAAAATTAGTTGAAACAAAGGCAATATATTTCAACAGAATTAGAGTAAACAAAAGTGTTAATTCAGTTGAACTTCTGTTGTTTACCCTCCAAAGTTGTTTCCTTTGTAATAGTTTACAAGGAAAATTCAATGCTTGTTACTGAATATGACACCTTTCTCTGTTACATGATTAACTATCCGGGTATCCTACCTCAACAGATATTTTGATAATATCAACAACTGTCCTTGATGGACTAGCAGCTTTCCCTGTCTTCATGTTGAACCTTTTTTCTCTTTTTTTTTTTTTTTTTTTTTTGAGCTCAGTGCATCAGTTTGTTAGATGGAAACCGTACAGATGTCCATTGTGTGTTTGTGTCTGTTGATACCATTGTAAAACTGTGTGTTGCTTGAAAAGTGACTCCTCCACTCAATATATGGAGGTCAATAAAATAAGTTATTTGACTAGAGTAAATACTGGAGATGCAATGATTTAATGTGTGCTTTCTTTATTTAAGATGCTAAGGGATCTTTTCGGTTTGAATGGCAGTTTTTTTCTAGCAGTGTCATATGAAATTGACACCTATAATTATAACCCTAGTATCGATCTATTGCATTTCAATCTGTTTTAGGGTTAGGGTTGGTTAGAGGGGAAGGGTATCTTTTTTTCTTCACAAATGTAAATAAACCCAATATGTTTCTTAAACGAGGGACATATTCATACAGCACAGAATGTTTTTTACCTCAATAGACGTCAGTGATTGGTTGAAATTGC
>NC_043019.1:29091342-29218842 GCF_006345805.1 Octopus sinensis | reverse complement strand
GGGAATTGTCTACATTTGAGGAAATTCTAAATCTGTTTACTTCTATGCATCCTGTCCACTGCCCCATATTGTAAACAGTTTTGTTGTGCAAAAGCTAATTCAGCATTATTCATATTACTCATGACTTCCCTTCAGTTCAGCTGGCAAATTATTTAATACAAACTGCTAGGATTTAAGTGTGTGTGTGTGTTCTTTTTAGGGCAGCCTTCAACATTTTCTAAAGGGAAGGTTTTGAATCCAATACTTACATGCTTTGAGATCCATCATTCCTAAAAAGAATTCACACTTTTCAAGCTTCTAAATTCTTGCTATCAACAGTATATATATATATATATATATATATATATATATATATGGGCATGGCTGTGTAGTAAGAAGCTTGCTTTCCAACCACATGGTTCTGGGTTCAGTCCCATTGCGTAGCACCTTGGGAAAGTGTCCTCTACTATAGCCTCGGGCCAACCAAACTATTGTGAGTGGATTTGGTAGACAGAAACTGAAAGAAGCCTCTCATGTGTATTGTTGTGTCTGTGTTTGTCCTTCAATCAGCATTTGACAACCGGTGTTGGTGTGTTTATGTTCCTGTAACTTAGCAGTTTGGCAAAAGAAGCCAATGGAATAAGTACTAGGCTTTAAAAAAAAGTCCTAGGATTAATTCATTCAACTAAGACCCTTCAAGATAGTGTTCCAGCATGGCCACAATCAACTGACTGAAACAAGTAGAAGAATAAAAGAATATATATATATCATCATCCTCATCATTTAACATCTCTTGTTTATGCTGGCATGGGTTGGATGGTTTAACCAGGGTTGGCAAGCTGGAAGTCTGCACCAGACTCCAGTCTGATTTGGCAATGTTTCTATGATTGGATGCCCTCCCTAATGCCAACCACACTGAAAATGTAATGGGTGCTTTAACCTGCCACTGGCACGGGTGCCATTTGCGTGACGCCAGTATCAGCCACGACTGCGATTTTACTTGGCTTGATGGGTCTTCTTCTCAAGCATGTCATAATGCCAAAAGTCTTGGTCATTTGTCATTGCCTTCATGAGACCCAACACTCGAAAGGAGCTTTTCACATGCCACCGCCATTGGCCATTGCTCAAAAGGTGCTTTTTACATACCAGTTATGTGACACCAGCATCAGCTGTGACTATGATTTCACTTGGCTTGATGGGTCTTCTTCTCAAGCACATCATATTGCCATATATATATATATATATATATATATATATATATATATAACACCAATTCTAGCAGTTAGTCCAAACTTTATTTCTTCTGAATATCTTTCCAACTCCTTTGCTTGGATTCTACAAATCTCTTTTTATGCACCCACACATTCTATCTCTCTCTTTCTCTCTCTCTCTCCCCCTCTCTCTCCCCCTCTCTCTTAGATATTGCAGAGCAGGTGAACTCACTGCTGTTGATGTGCAGAAAGATAAGAGAGGAGGATCTCCTGATGAACTATTTAACAGTTTATCAACCACTCATCAGGGAAGACATACCCAGTTTTCTTCACCAATCAATAGCATATTGCATTCAGCTGCTACACTTGTCGCACCATTGTGGATACCCTAATTTGCATATTTGCACTTTTGACAACTCATTATTTTATCAAGGTGACCTAATTTGCAGTGGAGGAGGATGTTCTGAAAGCATAATTGCTAGAATACCAAATGGTTGGAGAAAGTTGAGGAAGTTATTATTTCTGTTGATAACAAAAGAGCTTTCTCTCAGAGTGAAAGGCAGATTGTATGTTGATAGTGTACAAACAGTAATGGAACATGATAGTGAAACATGGACCATAAATGTATAAACTAGAAAGAAAGGTAACTAGCATGCTCTGCTGAAAGTGCAATGTAGGACAAAGTGAAAATGTATTGAGAGAAAAATTGATCATAAGAGGTGTCAGATGTAGTGTACAAGAGAGAAGACAATTGGTTTTATCATGTAATGCAGATGGATGAGGGCTGCTGCATAAAATGTACCAGTTGCTAAATATGGATGGAACTTGTGGAAGACAGAGACCCAGGAAGATGTGGAATGAAGTAATGAAGACCAATCTGAAAATGTTGAACTTCACAGAAGAGACCACAAAGGATCGAGATAATTGGTGATTTGCTACATTTGGAAAGGCCCATCCATCTCAGTAAAAAAAAAAAAAAAGAACCAAGGTCATAAAAGCACATGGTTAATGTCTATAACCCTGTACCTAATCTGTCCTTGTCAGTCTTTCCTCACAACTTACTTTCGTAACACTTCATCCTTGAAACTATGGCACTATTTGCTTAGCTGCTGTAATTTTTATGACAGGAGAACTGCATATGACAACCTGCTTGCAACTTATCAAGAAATAGGGGATGGTTTGATTACCTTCAATTGTAGGTTAAGTTAGATTTAAACTAACTTAGAGCTCTCTTTCGGGGAGGCACAAAGCAGCTATACGCACATATACACACACGGCAGTAACTTCCGCCTACCAAATTCAATCACAAAGCTTCGGTCGGCTCGGGGCTATAGTAGAAGACACCTGCCCAAAGTGCCACATGGTGGGACTGAACCCGAAACCATGTAGCTTGGAGGCAAGCTCCCTAACCACACAGCCATGCCCGCAAAAACCAAAAATGAAAGGCCAGTGCCCAAAACTTTCAGTTCCTTTGTTCTTCATGGCAAACCAATTTGATAACTCTTCAAATGAAAATATTAATTATTTTACTGAATTGCTTTTCTGATTATTCAAAACTTATCAAAACATATAAACAGTGTATTCGTTAGAAAATTGGTGATGAACGGGTTCAAAAAATTGGAGCTGGAATCATTGCTTTGGTACAAGTTAGGTCTTCTTGTATAGTTCTGACAACATCGTCAAGTAGTATTATGCTTTCTTTTGGCAGCTGCTTATATTATTTTTGGAGAAGTTAAAGTGATATCCCGTATGCAGCAGATTTTATCACTGTTAACCAGCTTTCAATGGAATGTTGATAAGTTTGGGAAGAAGTAAACAGAAATTGTGAAAAATGTTAAACCAGATAAAAGAAAATGATTTGGTACAAGCAAAAATTTATTTATATATCATCCATCATCGTTATACATCTGTCGTTTTTTCCATGCCTGCACAGGCTACATGGTCTTCTTCAGCACATCTTCTCACCAGTTGTGGCTGTCCTTTGTCATCTCCTTCATGAAGTTTAGTCTCCTGAGACCAGCTTTCATCACTTCTTCCCAAATCTTTTTTGATCTTCCATTCTGCAGGTTCTTCCCGTTTGGATTACTTGACACTTCTCTAACCACTCTGTCAGCCTCCATATGCATCACGTATCCATACCAGTGCAGTCTTATCTCTGAAACACTACATCCGATTTCCCTTATACCCATTCTTTCTCTTAGCTTATTTTTGCTCTGCTCTTCATGCACACTAATATTACAGACCCAACAAAGCCTGCTCCCCGCATTTCTTTCAATGCCCGTGGTTGCTATCATGCAACACTGCACTACATACCCAAGGATCATGCAATCTGCACTCAAGAGAGGTGGGCTGGAATTCTTTTGTTGACAGTCGAAATAATAATTTCCTGAACTTTTCCCACTTTGTTCTACTATGATGCTTTTTAGTGTCTATCTTCACTTCTAATTAAATCAGCTACACAACAGAAGCTTTCAACTTCTTCCAAAAAAAACCTTCCTAGCATTTAAAAGAATTTATTCCATGTGTGCTCTTAATGCTAATTATTCCTGTACAGGTGTACTATGATCCCACTATTCTTCTTGTGCATTCATAGTTTACGTAAGGGCACACCATAGGGAATTCATATCTACTTCTTTATTGCATATTGAGCCTTCCCACTTCTCAGAGGTCAGTTGAATCTTTGTCTTCTCTGTTAACCCAGACGCAGATATAAGTATTAAAATTAAAATCTGTGAAAGATTTCTTCAACAATTGAAGTTAGACACTAATCTAAATTTACTTAATAATTGAGAGACTGATTAATTTTCTAGAACAATATACAATAAAGAAGCGGCAATAGAAGCAGAAATGATGTGGAAAGGGAAGGGAATGGTGGAGGAGGTATTTATAGATTAATTAGAAATGTTGTAACAATCGGCAATTAATAACTACAATAGATTTTAGGATAATAGGAATAAAAATAGAAATAGAAATGTTCCCCAAGAGATTGAACTGGAACTGACAGTATATTTAATCAGGATGAATGTGATGTGTTTTGTTATCATTGGTTATCACAGAATACATCAAATTCTTCACAACATTATTGGAAATAATGTTTATAATAGTGTTATGTTGTTGAATGTTGAATAATAAAATGAGGCTGACTTTGGAAAGAAAGAGATGTATTCTGAAAATATGACTTGACTCTCAATGCTGGTTCTGAAGAAGTAAGAATGGTAGAACAGGAATGGCATACTAGCTACAGCAATGATAGATACTTCAGTCTTTAAGAAAGGTTATTGATTCTTGTTTTCTTAAGAAATAATTATATTTAGAATTTTCTTCAAACAACTGCCACACAATGACATTGTTATTCTGGTAGCAATTGAGGCATTTTCTTATGACAAAGTGTTGAAGAAGACAACTGTCAGTGACCCTGCGCAGCAGAAAAATACAAAAATAGAGCAAAATTGGCTCGGTGATAGGCACAAGCATGGCTGTGTAGTTAAGAAGTTTGCTTCACAACCATGTGGTTACAGCTTCCATCACACTGCATTGTACCTTGGGTAAGTATTTTCTGCTATATCTTCAGGCATGGCTATGTGGCTAAAAAGCTTGCTTCCCAACCATATGGTCCTGGGTTCAGTCCAATTGTGTGGAACCGTTGGCGTTTTCTACTGTCACCCTAGGCTAACCAAAGACTTGTGAGTAGATTTAATAGATGGAAACTAAAAGAAACCCATCATGTATATAGATGTTTGGGTGTACCTTTGTCTTGACATCAGGTGATGGTCAGAAAATGAGAATCATCATCATACAAGTGAGGCTGTTCATTTCCAGTCTTTTATGAAAAAATGTCTAGTTATGGGAAAATATTACTTATGAGGGTTGGTGTCAGGAAAGGCATCCTACCATAGAAAAGTTGTCTATACAAATTCCTTGGAAAAGTGAATGTTAAATGATGATGATGATCAATTAATGTTTTGCAAGTCTATGGAAGTCTTTTGAATGTGCATGCATGTGTGCATCTTTGCATCTTCATATTGACAGCACTTGAAACGTGATGATGCTTGTTTATGTATATCCTGCAGGTAGGCGTTTGATAAGGGAAGATAGCTGGAGTATCTTGCTTGAGAAATAAAGATATTGATAATAAGGTACATGCTGTAATAAGAATTTAGAAACCTCAAGAATGTGAAATAATTCTTTTTTGGAACAGTGACTCTTGAAGCAGATAAAGCTACAAATAATAACATGTAAATATTGGGTTAGAAAACTCTTTAGATAGAAAAAAGTTGAAAACTTTGGTCCAATGATAGATCAGTTGCCATGATTACAGAAGACACAGCTTTGAATCCTACAGGCAGCCTTCTACCCAGCATTTATGTGCTATTATATATAGCTTTATCTGCTTCAGTATTCACCATTCTGAAAAAGAATAATTTGATCTTGGTGTCCTAAAACCAAGGTGTCACATAAAAAGTATTGGCGCTGGTGCCATCTAAAAATCAGTGGTGATGGTGCCATGTAAAAAGTACCCAGTACATTATATAAAGTGGTTGGCATGAGGAAGGGCACCAGCTATAGAAACCATGCCAAAACAGACAATGGAACCTGGTGTGGTGCCTGGCCTTGCCAGCTTCTGTCAAGCCATCCAACCCATGCCAGCATGGGAAACAGACGTTAAATCATAATGATGATGATGATGTATCAGGAAGAGCATCTGGATGTAGAACAGTATTGCAAGAAATCTTGTTCAACTTATGCATGAAAAAGCAGACATAAAAATGATGATCGCCTCGTCATTTTTATCAACTTGTTTTTCACTCAAAGATTCCACAAATTTCAATTCAAACCATGTTTTTTTTTACTAACATGCCTCAGGCACAAAATCGTCTATTTTTACTAAATCATCTTCAAATTGTTGATTATTCTCACAATAAAATAAAGCACCATAAGTAAATGTCCTTCTTGAAACGGTTAATCCTTTTAATTAATACCAACACACCTGAGACCATCACATCTGATCCAACAATATAAAACCTCTTGTTTAAAATATTCATGTTTTTGATAATGTCAAGATATAGAGTCAGACATGGCTGTGTGGTTAAGAAGTTTGCTTTGCAACCACCTGCTTTTTTGGATTCAGTGCGACTGCGTGGCACTTTGGGCACGTGTTTTCTTCTATAGCCCTAGGCTAACCAAAGCCTTATAAGTGAACTTGGTAGATGGAAACTGTAAAACCCATTGTATATATATATGTGTGTGTGTGTGTCTGTAATACTCTAAGGTGGCACTATGAGGGGCTGCTGAAAAGTTCCTGGCTTTAAGAGTATCGTGAAAGGCCTGGTTGGAGGCCCAGGTTTCTGAATTCTTTTACACGGTTTAGTAAAACTGAAGGACTGCGGCTTTAAGGTGTGAATCTCAGAGGGGAATATGTTGAATAAAACCATATTTAACTGATCCTCCTGTATTTTCTTTTACCCAAAGTCAGGAACTTTTCAGGATCCCCTCCTACAACTCCGGTTGGAAGCCAATATTCTATACCAGACATGTGCAACCTTTTTCAAGAAGCAGACTGCATGTGACATGGCTCTTCATCAGGCAAGTCACACTATTAAAAGGAAAAATAATTCAAAGCAATTTTTCATTAGGTGTGCCTTTCAGAAAGCCCTGCAGGCCACAGTTTGAATATGATTCATCTATGCAGCTGCTTGATCTGCTAGAAATAACACTAAATCTCTCTAAAAAGCGAAAAAATAAAATAAAATAAAACCTTACTTTCAGTTGTCTTAAATGAAGGAAGGACACATTGGGTCATGTTATTTCTATCCTTAGGTGGCAAAAAACAAAGAGGATAGTCAGAGTTTGAATGTCTTTTAATCAAGTTTCATTCACTTAATATGCTGGAAAGCCTGAGATAAACATCAGCCCCTTACACCATGCTGCTTCTTGAAGAAGAACATCTATTTTGATCAAAAAAGAACATCCATTGAAGCGCTGGAGAGCGCATGCTTACACACACACGCACGCACTTGCAGAAAAATATATCATAAACTTTTGTAGTTTGCTTCTTTCTATAAAATCTAAGGAATCTTGTTAACAACACAACAAGTAATTTCCATCTCTTGCAGCAATTTCTCACTATTTTTATTATTAAAATTTAATTCTTTGAAAATTTAATTTGTTAATGAACCACTTACATTTATTTATATATTTTTTCCTCCATTTAATTTCATTAATTTTTGTTTTAAATATAATAAAACAGAAAGTAGAATTATTGGTAATTTCTAGAATAACTTCTATTCTTATTCAGTGAAATATCTTAAATATTTTATGCATTATACATGTTAACATCACTTTATATTATGTGTGTGTACACACACATACACACATCTGTATAATGCATTATAGATCTTACTCTCTAAAATGCTTGGTTAGCATATAAGACATTTTATTATGTGCATTATTGCATTATACATGTTAACATCACTTTTAAGTGTGTATGTGTGCATCATACCATATATATTTTAACATTAATGTATATTATTTTATACACTTTAATATCACATTCAGTAAATATGTGTGAGAACACAACTTCCAATACATGTATGTATATGGTGTTATACCCTCTCTCTCTCTCTCTCTCTCTCTCTCTCTCTCTCTCTCTCTCTCTCTCTCTCTCTCTCTCTCTCTCTCTCTCTCTCTCTCTCTCTCTCTCTCTCTCTCTCTCTCTCTCACACACACACACTCACATACACACACACACATTGTACATCATACACTTAAAGTACTTCTAAAATATCAAGAATAACCCAAGGAGTGATTGTCATAGCGATAGTAGCTATTGTTTATGTTATTTTGTTCAATACCCTTTTATGGTCTCCAGCAGATACTGGCTTTGCTTTTAAATTTAGAAAACCACTCAGCTTTTGTATGTTAAAATATGAATATTTCCCGACCCATTAGTCATTATATAACAAGATTATTCCACTCGCTAAATTTTTGAAGAATTTCACAGTTGTCAATGAGAGCTGTCCTAAGAAACTAAATGTGCACTTAAAATACTAAAAAGTGCAATAATTTCTGCAGACGGTGTGCTCCACACCTGCAGAGATCATTTCATTCCTGTTTCAAAAAATATTAGCATGTGGGAGCCTCCACACAATTGCTTAAATGTGCTAGGAATAGCATCTGAAATCTCCCTTGAATCACGCCCTACTCTCTTGAAATAAAGGTAAAGAAGGATTTGATAGACTTGAGCATTCCAAACTTTTCACATTAGTAACATATCATCATCATCGTTATGATCATCATCACCACCACCATTATTATTATTATTATTATTATTATTATTATTATTGCCATGGTCGTTGTTTTTATGTTTGCTGCTTCCATGCTGTCATTC
Organism: Octopus sinensis; assembly: GCF_006345805.1. Lineage (NCBI taxonomy): Eukaryota > Metazoa > Mollusca > Cephalopoda > Octopoda > Octopodidae > Octopus > Octopus sinensis. The sequence goes on along the minus strand of NC_043019.1, from coordinate 29,210,265 downwards.
ATGTGTTAGTTGGGACTTACTGAGGCAATATATTTTGTCTGGATGTCTGCTAACAATTACCTATTTCCCAAGAAAGGCATTTTTTATTCCCCTGGTTTTCACACATGAAAACTGATAAGCTACAAGATGTATTATTTACAGGTGATGCAAACACGCCATATTTTCCAGAATATAAGCCAACTTAGTATATTGTGTAAACATTCAAATATCATCACTATCTTTCCAAATCCTGTTGTATTTCACATGGAATTTTTGGTCTGCTGAAGTCGTTTTGGTGTATAAGTAAGCCTATCTATTTTGGCCTGGAAATTTTTATCTGAAAAATTCAACTTGAATGCTGGAAAAATATGAGATTACCATCATTGCATAAAAAGACACAATGTGAGGGCAAACAGAAATATACATTCATACATGCAGGAATACATGATCACACATGCACCAAAATTGGCATGTATACAGCTTCCATCCACCAATTTGACTCACAAGACATTGGTCAACCTATAATTATAGAAGACTCTTGCCCAAGGTGCTACACTGAGAGATGGAACCTAAAACCATTTGGTTACAAAGCAAGTTTTCATTGTCACACATAAAATTTTTCCATGGCACACTAAGTTTGGTTAGCTATTAAATATCATATTGCATGCCATCAGTTACATGTCTAATTGCATACAAATTTATCAAATCTCAGATGTACTATACCACAAAACCATCATTCATCATCATCATTACCATCTTCATCCTCATTTAATGTCCGTTTTCTGTAGGTGTTTCAGTCAATTGCACCATGACACCAAACCTGCCTAGGGTGACCCACCAATATTGGTGACAAATCTCTCACAACAGTATGAGCTTCGTTGAGTCAGATGTTGCAACTCTGGACCTGATGTTTCTTACTGTCCACTAGGGGCTAAACATAGAAGGGACAAACAAGGATAGAATAAGGGACTAAGCCAATTACATCGACCCCAGTGCGTAACTGGTACTTAATTTATCGACTCCGAAAGGATGAAAGGCAAAGTCGACCTCGGCAGAATTTGAACTCAGAACGTAATGGCAGACGAAATACCGCTAAGCATTTCGCCTGTCGTGTTAACGTTTCTGCCAGCTCACCACCTTAGATGGTAGAAACATCCGGACCAGATGTTTCTACCATCCCAAATGCACTTTTGAGCTAAATGTAATGGATAGCTTTCTCAACAGTTTCTGATGATTTTCTAGCAACAATTTTTCTTTCCTTTGCAACTAGTCTAAGACTCCCAAACATTGAGTCCTTGGCACCTTTCTGGCATGCCAACCAGAAATAGCAGCAAGATCTTAGAGCTCTTAGTAGTTTCCTTGTAGGCTCATATACTGTGTAAGAGGTTTAGCCCTAGTTCATCTGCCATGATTGAAGATACCTAATCAAAAGCATTCCAGCCATGGCCATCCCCTCTTTCTATGTATCAAGGTTTATACTTATCCAATCCATTTGCATTCCATTTTAGGTAATTGAGTATAATTTTATAGAAATTTGGCTGTTGCTTCTAGCATGTCATGTGATTTCATAATAGTTCCCTTGATTCGTTATCTCAGTATTTCTAATTACTTACTCTACTCATTATTTAAACTTATTCTCTAATTAATTAATCTAAGACCAAAATCAATAACAAGATTAAGTTAACATATTTTTCACTCATTACTTTTGAATATTCAGTAGATTTGCTTTGTTTTTTTTTGTTGTTTCTCTTTTTGTAATTAAGTGGTCTTCTTTATTTTAATATTTCCTTCTTAATACATTTGTATTAATCAATTTTTAGTTCATTTTAAATTTTTTAACGAAATAGCAAAGTTTCCTTTAGTATTTCTAAATGTAGCATGAGAATATATGGTTTGAAATTAATTTTCAATTTAATCTTACCATCTAACCATATATCAATTTTCTGGAACTAACGAGGGAGCTCGTACATGGTTGGTTTGCCTGCTAGAAATAGCTGTCCATATTTACCTTATATTATATCCTACAACATAAAAACAAAACGGATACAAGCTAATGAGTGAGTTTTCCTTTGGTCAGTTTGCCTGCTAGAAATAGCATCCAGGTTTCATTTCCTTTATATTAACATCCTCACATATCCATCTATTTTCATTGCCCACTATTCTAGGGAGGGTCATGGAGTAAAGTCCTCAGACACCTCCTCCATCATCATCATCATCATTGTTCGACTGTGGTCGAGACAATGGAATTTACTATGTTACTGGACCTACATCCACTGGTATACCATTAAGTCTGGTTCCCTGGGGAAGAGGAACACTGGTGCAGTTAATTGCAAATTCCATAGTCTTTTCAAATGGCTAATAATGTGTGCATGCGCTGCTACTACACACATTGGAAAGAATTGTACAACCAAGCACTAAAGAAGATCTTTCCTCCATGAAACAAAGCTGTTCCCGCTGGACATCAACCCAATATTTCTAAGCTACGGAGCGAGTGATTTGTTGTAAGGTTATCTCCCTAGACAGATTGCCTTCATTACGGCTAAGGAGCCCTTTCTACCCCACCTGACCTGACATAAGGTGCTATCAGAAGCAATTGTCATTAGACTTTTCAGCTGGATTTCCAAGCATGACCAACTGATACTAAGGATATTATCTAACCAACTTGTCCCTGGTCTACCCCTAGGCATCCTACTAGTTAACGTGGCTTGATTCTTTCCTGTGATTCTTGTGATTCTTTCCTGTATCATTCTAATCACATGTCTGTAATACCTGAGAGAACGCCCCTCTCCTTCGATTGAGATGAAATCGTCGTAGATAGAGCTTTTCGGAGTGACCCCACAGCCGACGCTCTGGAGCAGGAGTGAAGAACAGCTCTTTCGAGAGGTTACACTTTCCGTTTATGATGTTGTTAGCGAGAATGAGATCACCACGGCATCAATTAGTCATTGACTTTGATTATTTCAACAAATATAAGGACAACTCCAGACCTCCTCTTGACCTCCTCAGTAATGTATAGACTTCATTGCACTTGCTAAAATTATCCATATTTTACTCACTAAGTTCAGTAAAGGTTTTTATTTTATCGATACACAATTTTTTTTTTTTTTAGAAGATAATGGCTTTATATTTGTTTCATATTTTTTTAAAAATGAAATTTTAATAAATTTTTCTGCAGATGTTTTTTCTATAGGGAGTGAGACAATACTCAGAGTGATTTTTGATTGGTTACATCTGCTACTGCTGTTGTTGTTGTTGCTCTTATTTCTGCATGAAATATTCTAAATTACATTATATTAAAGTTACTATGAATGAACACAAATGCCTAAACATCAGAACCTATACAAGTAAAAAAAAAAAAAAAAAAAAAAAAAAAATCCGGTGTCTTAATTTCAGGGATGATGTTTATATATTTCTTAAATATGCATATATGTAAGTGTGGATATGTGTGTGCTGAGAGCAATTTTTAATACCTCAAAACTTCACTAAGCTGTAGGATTTCTTAGTCATTTCTTGTTATTTTACAGCTGCATATATTATTAACGAGAACATTTTTCACATATCTCTTTTTTTGAATTGCTTGCATACATTTTCCCTTTCTTTCATGTTTTCTCCCCCCCACTTTCTGTTTATCTATTTTGCACACACATGCACATATATGTACAGGCAAACTTGCACATACATGTACACATTCACATACAGGCATGCACACATACACACATACACATGTCCTCATGCATATATGCTTGCACACACTTATATAAAGATGCACAGAAATAAACATACACTCACATGCGCGCACATATACACATATCTGCCTGCATACACATAGAAACACACACACACACACACACACACACACACGCGCATTATATTTATTCTTTCTGTAATGTTAGTCAACTGAGTATGTTGTATAAAACTAATTTATGATTAAATCCAGTTTATGTGTTTGCTCCTTTTATATATAAAAAATTTTTTTTAAGTGGAATGTCTCCTTTCATTTCCTCATTTCCTTACAAATATCTTTCTTGGCTTTACATGCAAAGATTTAGAATGGGTGGACGTCCACACCTGTTGCTTGCTTGGTATAATGCCTGATGAATCCAATCCAGGACAAACATGTATAAATGAGAAGGTTGCATGAGAAGGTAGATTGGTCATGGTTGGTTGTAGTGTTCATGTTTTACTTCCTTTTTCTCTTGTCTGCAAGGATATTCCTGCAGTGGTTTTCAAAGGAGGATGTTTCTGGAAGGACAATGAGACTCCACGCCTCACAGTTCCTATCACCAATGCTTACCTGTTTCCAAGCAAGTTAGTATTTCCGCATTACCTGATATGTTTTCAAGAAATTTTAGAAACGAACAACCCTGCTTGTGTGACAGTCACTCTTATTTACGACAATTATGCTATGTCAAGAAGACAAGGTAACACAAGCACACGCGCACACATGATGGTCTTCTTTCAGTTCTCATCTATCATATCTTCTCACAAGGCTTTGCTCACCCCAGAATGATAGGAGAGGACACTTGACCAAGTGCCATGCAGTGGGATTGAACCCAAAGCCATATATATGTTTTCAGATTTTTATCCCATGTACCTTTTTTTTTCTTTTCCAAACATTAGTGTACTTTTAATATTTGCATCATTCAATTTTCTTTCTAATTTCTAAAAAAATGACGTTAATATTCTAAAAAAAATTATAATCTTATTAAAAACAACTCATTTAAAATATTTTAGACATTTAATAATAATACTTTAAAAAACAACAACATATTCTAATATTCTGTCTATTATTCTTTTCTGAACTTCTACTCTATTCCAGTATACAATTTTCTAATCTTCTATACTTCTACTCTATTCCAATTCACAATATTCTAATATTCTTATACATCCTGATATTCTATTTTATTCTTCTACTCTATTCTAATCTGCAATATTCTAATATTCTATTCTGTTCAAATATTCTATTCTTCACTAATATTCTTTTCTATTCTTCTGCTCTATATTAATGTTCAATATTCCAATTCTCTTCTAATATTCTTTTCTAATATTCAGTATTAAAATATTCTATTTATGCAGGTATAGAATTAGATGAAAATATTGATACTGCAAATTATTAAGAATATAGTTGTAGGTGTGGTTGAGAAGCTGACTTCCCAACCAAATGGTCTCGTGTTCAGTCCCACCGAAAGGCACCTTGGGCAAGTGTCTTCTACTCTAGCCTTATGCTGACCAAAACCTCTCACTTGTTTTAGCTATTGAAACAGTGGCCATGCTGGGACATTACCTGTAGGCTAGAGTTGATTACATGAGTTTCATTGCCTTATTTTTAACACCTATGGAAATATGACATGTGGAGGCACATGACTTAGTGGTTAGAGTGTTGGATTCATGATTGTGAAATTGTATGGTTCCACTTCCTGGACCAGTAGATGCATTGTGTTCTTGAGCAAAACACTTCATTTCACACTGCTCCAATGCACTCAACTGGTAAAAATGAGTAATCATTTGATGGACCTGTCCAGAGAGGAATATATACACCAGAGAAACTGGGGGACTGACCTTTTGCTCCTTAGGGAGTAACATGGACTAACTATAGACGCCTGAAAGACAAAGAAGTGCTGTGCAGGATTTATCTGAACTCTAAACTATAAAAAAGAGAACAAAATTGTGAGTGAAATTTGTTACGAAACTCCATGTATAGATCATGAAAATGGTGACAATAACCATTATACCTGGTGTTTTTTGTTGGTATGGGCCGGAAGAAACCTTTTGAGGTAGTGTTCCACTGCCAAACACCTTTCCTGACAGCCACCCTTTTAATCTCCAGTTATGAGTTGCAGCGATATGGTTTACCTTCTCTAAAACGAGGAGACACATGGTCATGTATGTGTACGTATTTGTGTGTGTGTGTGTGTGTTTGTGTGTGTGTATGTTTGTGTGTTGTGTGTGTGTGAGAGAGAGAGAGAGAGAGGTGGGGAGAGGGAGCGCATTTGACTATCAGTGTAAAACAATTCACTGTTGTGTCCATTTGTGCCAAAAGGTAACTTAGCCATTCAACAAACAGAAATTATTGAAACAATTATCATATTGAAACAAAGTACTGAAGCTGATATGACTACCTAGAAACCCTTGAAGGCAAATGCTCCAGCATGGTTGCAGTCCCATGACTGAAACCAGAAAGAGGAAACAAAGTAGGAGATTATATTTACTAATAATGTAATTAGCTTGTTTCCTTATCAGTTCGTTTGCTATGAGTTTATGTTCCAGATATATTTAGGTCTATGTATATTGTGTGTAGATAAATATATATATACTAAGCAAAATCTAACAGCGTACACTAGTTATTAAGACTTGCAAGTTCTGAAGTAAATTGCTTCATTTGCTCACATTGTCCTGATTACTGGTGGCTCACATCAAAATCTGACCACTCTCAAGGGACAGATAGATCATATTTCTAATTATAGCGGTTTTTTTTTGTTGTTGTTTTTTTCTAGACTTATATTTTTCTCTCTCGACCTTTATTTTCATTTTGTGTTTCGCACGCGTAAACATATATTCGCATGCATAAATATATGTGTGTATGTGTTTGTATTTACATATTTGTAGGACATGCTCACTCACACATACACACGCACTTTTACATACACGCTACTTAGTGGTTCTATTGGCTAGATTTCAAGACCTCTCTTTGATACAGTTTTTCATTTTTTGTTTTCCCCCCTTGTCTCCTCCTGTCCCTCCTCATCATCATAATCATTGTTTTCTGATTCATCATTCACAAACGAAACAGTTTATTAATATCTCCTCATCCATTGCTCTCATTGATCTCAATATAAAATATGCACACACCCTCCCGCACCCCTGCCAAATTATGTTTTATGAAAATTTTATTTTTGTCTCTATGCATTCAATTGAAAATTGAGGATTAGGTAATGTTGTTGTTGTTGTACCTGTTGTAGTTTGCCCCTCCATACCCGCTCAGGTGAACAACAACGGTGGATCAAACAGACAGATCAGTGATCGAAAGAAAGCATTCTAACCATGACCATCTCAGGTCATTGTTTCAACATGTATAAAAACCACATTATCTAATCATCATCATCATCATCATCATCATCATTTAACATCTGTTTTCCGTACTGGCATGGGTTGGACAGTTTGACCAGAGCTAGCAATCTGGAGAACTGCACCAGGTTCCTGTCTGATTTGGCTTGCTACCCTTTTGATACCAGCCTGCCTAAAACTGCATCTACTTCTATGATACAAACTTTCTGTTTTAAAATGATTTCATTTAAAACCTTCCACCAAAATTTTTTGTTATTTAATGTTCCAGACCCTAACGTAATACTGGCAAAACTATTTTTCAAAATCCTTCATCATTTTGAAATATAATTGAAACAAAAAGTCATATTTCAACATAAATACAGAAACAAAAGGATTAATAGATGGTAGGCATTATAGCAGGGTGATTTGACTGCTATTTCTACAACAGGTAGAGTGACCCCATTTTTTTGCCTTTTTTTCCTAATGGAATAGTTTTCATGATATAGTTAGATATTTCTTTCCCTCTGTTTCTGTAACAGTTTCATGAATATTGTACTTTTGATTTTAGAAATTTAGCAGATGCTGATGCAAACAGGAAAATAGAACTTACCAACCACATGGTTCTGGGTTCAGTCCCACTGCGTAGCACCTTGAGCAAGTGTCTTCTACTATAGCCTCGGGCCGACCAAAGCCTTGTGAGTGGATTTGGTAGACAGAAACTGAAAGAAGCTCATTGTATATATGTGTGTGTGTGTGTATATATATATATATATATATATATATACATACACACATATATCAATTTCCATGTACCAAAACTTTGATCAATTATAGTTAAAGACACTTGCCAAAGGTGCCATGTGATGGGACTGAACCCCAAACTATGTGGTTGGGAAGCAAGCTTCATCACCACAAAGCCACACCTGTTTACATTTCACATCTTTCCATGAATCCGTTTGAGTTACGATGACATTCTCTTCACATATAGTCCTGTAGCTCTTCAGTTTCAAAGACAAAATAAAATAAGGGAACAAAAATAATCCCTTATGTTCATTTACACACGCATACACATGCAAGCATATTCCCACAAATACACAGACACACATCTTTCCTGTGGCTGCCACCATACTTTTTTTTACCTGTTAATTATGGATTCCGTCTACTCTGTAATTTTCAGTATGCTGTTCTTTATTTTATTGCCTTCTTTTGCTTTTTCCTTTCTTTCTTTCTTTCTTTCTCTGATTTTGTTTTTTGTTTTGTTTTTGCTAGCAGTTCTCACTCTCGTTTAATTGTCTTACTCATTAGCGTTGTTTACATTTATGTAACAGTCAGCTTTTATGTGTTCCAACTTCTTAACTTGTGTGTCCTTGAACATAAAGCTTAGACAATGAGTAAGACAATACACTTCATTCATATCTATCAAACCTCACACTTGTAAATGAAATAACAGATGACAGAGTGGCAACGGGGATGGATGGAAATATGCGGTTTTCATCCAAACAATAAGATGTTTCACTCATCAAAATTGTCTTTATCTATAATAATAATAAATAGTAATTTTTTTTCCTTTTTTTCTTTTCCTCTCTCTCTCTCTCTCTCTCTCTTCCTCATTGATGGCATTTTCAATTTATTTGGTCTGTACAACAAATTATTTATTCTTGTTATTTATCCTAAGCTGACTGAATCGTTAGCGCTCTGGTCAAAATGCTTAAAAACATTTTATCTGTCTTTACATTCTGAGTTCAAATTCTACCAAAGTCGACTTTGACTTTTATCCTTTCAGGGTTAAAATAAGTACTGGGGTTAATGAATTCAACTTTCCCCCTCCCCAAATTACTGGTTTTGCACCAAAATTTGAAACCATTATTTATCCTAATGTTAGTCCTAAATGAGCAGAACTATAATCAAAAGGAATTTTTTTTGCTAATTGGCAGGAGACCTAAGAATAGAGCAAGAGTGAGATGGTTGGGTAATATCTATAGTCTCACTTGGTCACACTTGGAAGTGTAGCTGGAAACTCTAATGGACAGTTGTATCTGACAGGACCCTATGGAGAAGGTGCCTGAGAACTCTACTCCTATGACCCTCCCAGAAATAGTAGGTAGAGAAGTCGGATGGCTGGAACTTCTAAACCATTGTCATCCTTTTGTTGCTATTGTTTAGCTCCAGGTAAGCTTCAGTTGAGCAGACACATATTCAGAAGTATTACAGGACTACATTATCCAAAATGTTCTTTCACAAAATTTGTCTCGCAATTACCTAATTCCAATTTTAATCCCACTATGCAGCCTTGGACAATGTTTTCTACTGAAGTAGCCTCAAGTTGTTCATTGCATTGTGAGTAAAAACTTTTACCTACATTGCTTTGTGGGGGTGAAAACTTAGCAGTTCAGCAAGAGAAACCAATAGAATAACTAAGAGACTTCAGAAAGAAAAAAATGGAATAAAAACTGGGTGTTGAGTTTTTCTAGTAAACCCATCAAAGCAGTGCTGTCCAATTACCGCATGGTTGCAGTCCAATGATTGAAAGAAGTAAAAGATAAAAGATGGCCATATCTTCTTATGAAATATGTTGAATTCAGGAAAATACATTGAATTTGCATGATGCCCTTCACTGACCTATTTCCGAAAGTGCATTTATCAGTAATTCTCTTGCTTGATTTATAATCAGCTAATGTTAATGCATATTTCTAGTTGAATAAATCTTAACAAATTCATTCCGTTGTTGATGAGGCACTTTGGTTGTGGTTACAGCCTGATACCGTAGCATTTAATAATGGATCTTGCATTTGGATTTTAAAATGTGACAAGGCTGGTATGTTGCTTTATTTATTCAATTAAATAATCCTTTTTACGTTGTTCTTCCTACCGTTGACTTTTGCATGTATTTCTATGCTTCATGAAAATTTATGGATTTCATTTATACGAGATAAATGAGTTTGAAATATTTTCCTCTTTGTGTTTGCAGTAAGCTACTAGTTATTAAACTATGTTCCAGTTGTTTCCATATAATAGGTTTACATCCATTTGATAAAGCTTCCTACAAGATTTGTTTAAAAAGAAATCAATATTTGACTATACAGTGTCCATAGATTGGTGTATATGTATTATCTGCCTGATAGTTCAAGCGTACATCTTCAGCTGATAAATCTGACGGTTTATTTTTCTTATCGTGCTTAAACATGTAAACAGTTGCTATTAAAACCTCTAAGTGAGAATAATTACGGTCTTGGAATTATTTTGTTATGATACTAATTTAATATTGGTATGCAAAGGTGCGTGTATATACACACACTCACACACACATATCTTGTGTTTTGTTACCAAATAAAAAGGCTCTTCTTCTCAACTACATGTATTTAGTGTGTTAATCTTGTATGCAAATGACCAGCAACTCAGATACCCAATTGTTGTTTTTTTTTTTTTTTTTTTGGTATTTTCTTTTTGTTTTTGTTTTTTCCTTTCCCTTGATCAGAAAGTGTATAAATGATGAGAACTAATACAGTTTTGTTCACGCCTGATTCTTTGCCAAACTTTCAGTGATGAAGTTAAATAAAACCGGATGAGAGAGAGAGAGAGTGCAAGAAATAAAGCAAAAACAAATATAGTCTTTCTCTTTCTCTCTTTCTGGAAATTCAGTATACTAGCAAGTACTAATCAGCTGAACTCTGTTATCTTATGGACACATAGCTGGTCATTTACCACCGTAGTAATGTAATTAGTGTATGTATATTTGTGTATTATATATATATATATATATATATATGGATGTGTGTATGTGTGTATGTATGTATATATATATATATATATATACATATATATATATATGGATGTGTGTATGTATGTATGTATGTATATATATATATATATATATATATATATATATATATGTATGTATATATATATAAAGTTCATGAAAGTGTTTCAAAAAGAGATCTTAAATTTTCTTATTGCATCATTATAAAGCATCTGAAGATGAACATATCTCTTATTGTAATCATTTCAGACAAAGTTTACTTGAGGTTAGAAGTTTTCGTAATGTCTATACATTAAGTTTTTGCACCACCACCACTACCATTATTATTATTATTATCATTATTATTATTATTATTATTATTGTTGTTGTTGTTATTCAGTTTTTACTCATTTATTGTGTATTGCATCTTGGAGTTAAAACAACATGGTGGCATATAGCCAAATAGTACTTGAACTTTAAGTTATCAATTCCTACATTAAATACGTCTCTCTATTGTTTCCTATTGGCAAATATAGAAATAGAAAAATTAATGTTAAAACAACAGTGATGATCATACTGTCTGTACCTGTGTGTATATGTGAGAGTGTGTGTGTGTGTATATATATATATATATATATATGCCTGTGTGTGTTGTAGATAAATAGACATGAACCTTGGCAGGAAAAGTTTTCTTCCTCTTAGTGAAATATTTAATAAATGACATGACACAATGATTCAACAGGTAGTTGGTTGATGCTCTGATTTTAAGTGAATTAAACTAACAGGAAGGGTTGGACATAAATACATGACCTAAGTATATGATATTTACAAGCTACCTTACAAAATACCCACTTGTTTTGGTGACTTTTCACCTCATCAGTTGCTACTGAACAAAAAAATAGTTATTCAAAATATGTGGCAGTTACATTTATGTAGAGTTGTCTATACACACATTGTCATTTGCGTCAACATACCAAAATGAGGGCATTGTAGTATTTGTTCTCTCTCTTGTCCACACACACACACACACACTTACCTGGACTACCCCATAACAGGTGTATTTGAAAAGTTATAAACAGTGAAAGCACTTAACACCATGCTTGAAAGAAGGAACAGGAACAGGATTCCTGTTTTAGAGGAGATTCATGGCTACCACACATCATATTACAGTGGCTAGGAGTAATTGGGGCGGGAGTTAAAGTAATAAAGATGGTGGTGACAAAATATCAAAATGTTCCCTCAGATGAATAGAATGAGGATTGAGGAGGTTACAAAGGGATGGAGGGTGTTGGCTGAATGTGGTGAATGGTGATCAAGACTAAGAAAAATGAGGGTAATATCTTATTAGAGAAATGTTTCCTTTTTAAAATATATATGAAAATAGTATTGCCATTTCAATATACAATTTTCCATGCCTACATGGGTCAGGCAGAGCTTATTGAAGCAGATTTTCTATGGCCAAATGCCCTTCTTGTCACCAATCCTCACCTGTTTCCAAGTAAGGTAATATTTCATGGCCAGACATGCTTTCAAGGGATATTCTTTTCTACTCTAGGCATAAGACCCAAAATTTTTGGGGAGGGGCCAGTCAATTAGATTGACCCCAGTGTTTCACTGGTACTTAATTTATCAACCCCGAAAGGATGAAAGGCAAAGTCAACCTTGGCAGAATTTGAATTCAGAACGGGAAGACAGATGAAATACCACTAAGCATATTGGAATATTGGAAAAGGATTGCTCTGCTTGTATGACAGTGAGACTCATTTTGTCACTGCTATGCAATGTTAAGATGAGGAACAACACATACATAAATATATACATATGTGTGTGTGTGTGTGACTGGCTTTTTTTCAGTTTCAATCAACCAGATCCATTCACAAGGCTTTGGTAAACCCAGTGCTATTGCAGAAGACACTTGCCATTGGTACTATGCAGTAGACTGAACCCAGAACCGTGAGGTTTGGAAGCAAACTTTTTACCACACAGACATCCTTGTATATATGATATATATTATACATTACATAGAATTCATTGCATTGACTTTAGACACATTTTTACCTTACCATTTTCTCTTGTAGAAAATTGCTAATACATAACTTAATTAAAAATTCACAACAAAGAATACTGGCTGATAGATTTTAAAAAATGAATAGTTTCATTGACTTATACATTAGATCTTTTGCGTTGAATTTTATATGTGTGTAAATGTGTGTGTGTATAAATATTGATATACAAGTACAGATCATCAACTTGTATGATTTCTTATAACTTGCATGGTTTTCACTCTAAAAAAAGATTAGAAATATATTTGTGTGTGTGTGTGTATATATATGTATATGTGTATGTCTGTGTGAGTGTATGTGTATATGTTTGCTTATATATATATGTACACATTCATACGCTCATGCACACACATATATAAATATACACACACACACATATTTGTATAAGTATATATGTATTTATATCTGTGTGTATATGTGTGTGATTTCTTAAAGATTGGGTCATTTATAACTTTTCTGTCATCACTGAATTATTTAGACAATTTAATGGTATAAAATTACACTTTTTTTTCAAACACTCATTATTTCTCTATAGCACTTTCCATCTTGAACTAAATGCTTCGGCTACTTTACGTTGTTAGTTTCTATAAACTTTTCCTTTAATCCTCCAGATACATTGAAATTACAGAACTATATCATCTTTCTTTGAATATGGAGTTGACTTCATTTACTCTCAGTATTAAGTAATCTAATTCTGAAACATACTTTGTGGTTGTATGATCGAGAAGCTTGCTTCCCATCTATGTGGTCTTGGGGGGTTCAGTCCCACTGTGTGGTATCTTGGGCAAGTGCCTTCTACTATATAGTCCCAGGCCGATCAAAGCCTTGGAAGTGGATTTGATAGATGCAAACAGAAAAAATTTCATCTGTGTGTGTTTGGGTATGTGTTTTTCCATCATCAATTCACAACCAGTGTTGGTTTGTTTACATCTTTGTAACTTAGCAGTTTGACAAAAAGACACTGATAGAATAAGTACTAGAGCTGGGGTTGATTTGTTCAACTAAACCCTTCAAGATGGTGCCCCAGCATGGCCACAGTCTAATGAAGAAACCAAGTAAAATATAAAAGATTATGTTATTAGTTTCATCTCTAGTTGAATATATTTTTTGACTCTTATTCTGATTTTAAGTTATTTTAATATGTGGCCATGCTGGGGCACCACTACCAAGCCGGAAATTTTTTTCTTGTATTTTGTACCTGTTGGCCTAAAGTGCTTTGCCTAATATGAATTCTGTTTCTATTTACCAAATTACTAAGTCGATCTCAGTGTAAAATGTTGCACTGATTTATCGGAAAGCCATCACCAAAGTTCACATAACACACGCACGCATAAATGCACACAAATACAAATGCGTGCACGCACACACATGCATACACAATCATGTATTTGTCACTTAAAAGGATACACGTGAAATGAGGAATTACTCATGCGGTGAATCATCGTCTTTAAAGGGATGAATAAACTCTAATACATCCATTTCTTCCATTTACATAGCCAAACATTTTATAAGGCAGTGAGCTGGCAGAAACGTTAGCAAGCCGGGCGAAATGCGTAGCCGTATTTCATCTGTCGTTATGTTCTGAGTTCAAATTCCGCCGAGGTCGACTTTGCCTTTCATCCTTTCGAGGTCGATAAATAAAGTACCAGTTTCCCACTGGGGTCGATGTAATCGACTTAATCCCTTTGTCTGTTCTTGTTTGTCCCCTCTATGTTTAGCCCCTTGTGGGCAGTAAAGAAATACATTTACATAACCAAACATTTATATGTATATATATATTTATGTGTCAGAGTGTGGTCATATAAACCAACACACATGTATATACAGACATACACATACCTTCTGTTATCTTTTTCTTGTTTCACGTCATGTTGGGGCACCACTTTGAAGGGTTTTAGGGTTTTAGTTGAACAAATCAACCCCAGTACTTATGTTTTTGCCAAACCACTAAGTTGCAGGGACATAAACAAACCAACACTAGTTGTCAAGCAGTGGGGGTGGGCATGATTAACACATACATCAACACACACACACACACACATAATAGGCTTCCACACAGTTTCTTCTACCAAATTAATCCACAAGGTATTATTCAGCCCAGGGCTATAGAAAATACATTCCCAAGCATCTGCAATGTGGGACTGAACTTGAAACCACCTGGTTGCAAAGCAAACATCTTAACCACACGGCCATGCTTGCACCTATACACACTCACACACACACGTACATATATATACCATACATATATATAAACACATATACATATTACCCACACACATGCCTGTACAAGCACACTTATGTGATGGACTTCCACAAAGGCACTGTTCAAGTTGAGGCATTTGTCCAAGATCAAAATGCCATGCAATAGAATTGAACCCACAACCACAATATTTCAAATGAATTTAACTTCTGTTTTTCATTTTTCATCCTTTTATTTTTGTCCTTTGATATATAAGCTTCTCATTGCAAATAAGATATCTCGAGACTGCCTTAGTTTTTCTTTTTCTTTTTCGCTTCTAATAGTCAGGCAAATCATTTTTGTTTTGTTTTTGTTCTTTTTGTACGTTTTCTTTTTATATTCCTCATTTATTATCATTGATATTCACCGTTGAATAAAAAATTAAAAAAACGGAAATGCAAAAACATAGTTGGATATGTTGAAAAATTTCTTTGGCACAGATTTGACCTCATCCATCAACATGGTTGACAACTCCACTTCTTTTAAAAGAAGCTTCAAAACTCTAAAAGTCTGTTAAATTATTAGAATTCTTGATAAATTGGATAGTATAACAGTATATCTTTATGTACAATCTTGCAAATATATTTTAAGAAGGAGAAAAAAAAACAAAAAAAACAACAGCAAAAAGCCCCCCAAGTGGATTTGACATGCACACACTATAAAGCGTAATTTGTGCAAACTGGATGCAAGTATGGTTGTGTGGTTGACTTTTCTTTCCAACCATGATTCCAAGTTTGCTCTCCCACTGCACAGAATTTTTCTTTTATCTCTCTCTAGTTGCAGTCATTGAACTGTGGCTATGCTATGGCACTGTCCTGATGAGTTTTAGTCAAATAAATATAGTGGATTTAATAGACCGAAACTGAAAGAAGCCCGCTGTATATATGTATGTGTTTGTATATGTTTGTATGTCTGTGTTTGTCCCCCCAACATAACTTGACAACCGATGCTGGTGTGTTTACGTCCCCCGTAACTTAGCAGTTCGGCAAAAGAATCTGATAGAATAAGTACTAGGCTTACAAAGAATAAGTCCTGGGGTCAACTGGCTCAACTAAAGGCGGTGCCCCAGCATGGCCACAGTCACATGACTGAAACAAATAAAAGAATAAAAGAGTATACCTTGGTATGTATTTTTTCCTTATGTCTGGTACTTATTCTATCGGTCACTTGTGCTAAACTGCTAAGTTATAAGGGATGTAAACAGCCCAACACAAGTTGTCAAGCAGTAGGTGAGGGAGAAACACAAAGATACACACACACTTACACTTGTGTGTATGTATAGAAGAAGAAATGGGATTTTAAAAATCCTGGCAGATATCAATAAAGCACTCGGTATTGAAAGAAATTGGTTATAAATGTTCAACAGTCAGGTGCCAGTAAATTTAATAAGATCACGTATCCCAGATAAATCCTCATGCATGACAGGTAAATCCAAATATCCTTTTGCAGAATTTCGAGAAATTCAGAATATTTAACATTTTTTGTTTTTATATATATATATATATATATATATATATATATCTATTATATATATATATATATATATATATATATATATATGTCCGCTGCCCTAACCACTGGGCACCCTCCCCATATTTGTTTAGTTTAGTTTAGCTTCATAATGCGCTTTTAAAAGCTCCTATGCTTCTTGTTGGCTATCCCCTATTAATTCCATCTCCTGGGGTAATCCAGTGGTATGGGTATTTATGGGGAACTCCTTTCTGCTTAGGATAAATAACAATCACAATTCCTATGAATTACTACCCTTATGTTGTTATTGTGTGTGTAGGTGTGTATAGAAAGAGAGTTGTATATGTTTATATACATGACAGGCCCCTACTCAGTTTCTGTCTACCAAATTCACTCACAAACCATTGGTCATCCCAGGGCGAAACTGGAAAACACTAGCCCAAAGTGCCATACTGTGGGACTGAACCTGAGACCACATGGTTGCAAACTGAACTTCTTAACCATGCAGCCATGCGTATGCCTTTAGCCATAATTTCAAAAGATGACTATAAACAACAGTTATAGATATTTTCACCAGTCCCAGTTGTTTTTTCTATATTTGTCACAGCATACAAACCACTAGAATATATATCAATAAATATTGCGTGGAGTTATGCGAATGTTCTTTAAATACGAAAATACAAATCAATTAAGAAAATGTTTGTGTGTGTATGCATTTATATATCTCTACATAAATGTGTATATGTCTGTATCTACGTGTATATGTATGTGCATATGTATGTATACCTGTATATATATATATGCATATATATATACATATATATATATATTTCTATCTGTAAATGTAATATGTGACAATCATTTGGTAGCCAAGATAAAACTCTGAGTTTCGGATGCCGAGGTGGAAATCCATGCCACCATCTCTTCAGTTATCCGGCCATTGGAAAAACGCTATGAAAAATGACCATTATATATTTATATATATATATATATATAGATAGATAGATATTTATATATATATATAATATATATATATATATATATATGTAGATATATGTATATATAGATATATTTATATTTCTATATATATATTTATATATATACACACACACACACATTTGTGTGTGTCTGTATGTATGCATGTATGTGTCTGTGTATATACATTTGTTTGTGTGTGTCAGAGACCTTCCAAAATTGATATTTCATAAATATATCGCTGCACCTAATATTGCTGCATCTAAACACAGTGATCCATCACAATGAAAATACTTATAGAAGGAACTTACTTCTACGTTTGTTTACTTTGCTCTATATAAACTTAGAAACAATGAAAACTGGATGGATTTATTACAGTAAACATAACTTTCCTGAAAGGAGTCTCTTCACAGTTGCCAGACATGCCAGAAATAGCAGCCAAACTCCCATAAATCATACTACTGCCAGCATATTGTGTGTGTGTACATGCACACTCACATACACACACATGAGATATTTAGGTATGGTTATATGGTTAAGAAGTTTATCTTGCAACCACAAGGTTCCAAGTTCAGTCCCATTACGTGTTGCCTTGGGTGTCTTCCTCTACAACCTCAGGATGACCAATGCCAGTCAAAAGAATTTGGTGATGGAAACTGCAAGAAGCCCATCTATCAAACATATCTTTATATATATACACTCTCACACACACACACATGAGTGGGGTGCTTAAAAGTTCCTGGCTTCAGGTAAAAGAAAATACAGGAGGATCATATAATTATGATTCTATTCAACATATTCTCCTCTCAGATTCACACACTCATTGCAACAGACCTTCAGTTTTTCTAAGTCCTGTAAAAGAATTGGGAACGTTGGGCTTCCAACCAAGCCTTTTGAGATATCCTTAAAGCAAGGAACTATTCAGCATCCTCTCATGTGTGTGTGTGTGTGTGTGTGTGTGATGAACTCTCCCATTAGTTTCGACATATAAGGATGCGACAACCTACACTTTCTTTGTCGGTTGTAATGCTTATCAAATGTCAAATGTGATATTTGAGTCCTGGCAATGATTTGCAAAGAAGCCTGCAGATGTTGCACAAAGGAAGATTACAGGTCAGTGCAGGTAGTATATTTGCGATTGCTTTTCTCCTTTGCCTTGCACCCCTTAGCCTGTTAATGTTGGTTGAAACAAAGTCTCTTACACCGTTTTGACACAACAGCCTCCATTTTCTTTGCTCCAAGGCTATTTGCTCTAAGGTGTTGTGAGATATAATTGACTGCTGAGAGGTTACCCTTCAGCTAGTCTTTATATCCTTATACAGATGCGTGTGCCCATGCGCGCATACACACACACACGATGACCTTGTTGCAAAACAAGGTGAAGAAAATAGTATTCAAATATCAAAGGTAGAGTAAAATACTATTTTATTGAAATTGACAAAAACTTCACACAATGTTATTCAGAGTTTCATGTATCTGTTCATCAGACAGTATGATGAATGATTACATGAAAATCTGAGTAACGGTTTATGAAGTTTTTTTGTTATCAGCTTCATTAAAATATATATATATATACTAGCAGTATTACCCGGCGTTGCTCGGGTTTGTTTCAACCCTTTAGAATTGGAATTTTTGAAAAGTAAAAATTTTGCATTATGTAGCTTGTTATTCTCTTTAAGTGAACATTTTTCTGGTTGAAATACACCGAAAAATGGCGACACAGCAGTCAAAAAATCCTAAAAAATAGGGATTTTCATAGAAAAAAGCGCCTTTTTGATGTAAATAATTTTTGGTCTTAACATGGTCCGATTTGAATTTTATCTTCTACGGAATAAAGAGCAAGCCTTCTTCTATCATACTCTCAATTTTGGTCAACTTGCAGTGCAGGGTCTCGGAGTAGATAGTGTTAGTTGAAGGCTACCAAACCTGCCACACACAGACAACTTCAGCTGTATATATATAGATGTCATTAAATGACAAGGAGCACAGCAATAACATAATCAGTGTCTTTAACTTACGGCTGTTTTATTTTTTCTTTAAGAAATAGAAGCTATAAGATGTTGCACAAGCAGTCAGTTCTGAATGCGCTGCTTCTTATAGCAGAAACAGCTGTAAGCTAATGAAGTTGATTGTGTAATTCCTGTTCCCTTGTCATTCAATAATCTATATTATGCTCTATAGACACTTAATGCTTTATTCTAAACCATATATATATATATATATATATAATTATAAATGAGGGTGAAAAATCGATATTAATTAATAATACCGTCAATTTAACACCAAGTGGCTTAGCACAAAAAACTACGGAGGAAATACAAATTTATACATAAATATTAGAGAGTTATCCACTATGTGGTAACTCTAGTGCTAAAAATAGCTCCGAAGCAACCACAGAAGATCCGTTTCCAACTAGAATCAACACACATCTAACTGAAGGAAAGTGAAATACAACGAATAAAATAGATTGACTCTATACAATTGTTTCATTACTAATGCAATATGTAGTTTTACTTACACTTGCATCTATAAATCTTCGGTAGAGTTGTCAGAAATGCAATTAATTAGATCGATTCGGGCGTCAAAAACACGAGCGGTCCAACCAATTACATTTTTAGTTATGTCTCAAATTCCGCGCCAAAAGCATGCCTAGACTCCATTGGAAACGTATGCCGCATCAAATAAAATATTGACTGCCGCGTAGTTAAATTTATAAAATTATAAATGAGGGTGAAAAATCGATATTAATTTAATAATACCGTCAATTAACACCAAGTGGCTTAGCACAAAAAATACGGAGGAAATACAAATTTATACATAAATTATTAGAGAGTTATCCACTATGTGGATAACTCTAGTGCTAAAAATAGCTCCGAAGCAACCACAGAAGATCCGTTTCCAACTAGAATCAACACACATCTAACTGAAGGAAAGTGAAATACAACGAATAAAATAGATTGACTCTATACAATTGTTTCATTACTAATGCAATATGTAGTTTTACTTACACTTGCATCTATAAATCTTCGGTAGAGTTGTCAGAAATGCAATTAATTAGATCGATTCGGACGTCAAAAACATGAGCGGTCCAACCAATTACATTTTAGTTATGTCTCAAATTCCGCGCCAAAAGCATGCCTAGACTCCATTGGAAACGTATGCCGCATCAAATAAAATATGACTGCCGCGTAGTTAAATTTATAAAATTATAAATGAGGGTGAAAAATCGATATTAATTTAATAATACCGTCAATTTAACACCAAGTGGCTTAGCACAAAAAACTACGGAGGAATACAAATTTATACATAAATTATTAGAGAGTTATCCACTATGTGGATAACTCTAGTGCTAAAATTAGCTCCGAAGCAACCACAGAAGATCCGTTTCCAACTAGAATCAACACACATCTAACTGAAGGAAAGTGAAATACAACGAATAAAATAGATTGACTCTATACAATTGTTTCATTACTAATGCAATATGTAGTTTTACTTACACTTGCATCTATAAATCTTCGGTAGAGTTTGTCAGAAAACTACATATTGCATTAGTAATGAAACAATTGTATAGAGTCAATCTATTTTATTCGTTGTATTTCACTTTCCTTCAGTTAGATGTGTGTTGATTCTAGTTGGAAACGGATCTTCTGTGGTTGCTTCGGAGCTATTTTTAGCACTAGAGTTATCCACATAGTGGATAACTCTCTAATAATTTATGTATATATATATATATATATATGTGACCTTGTGAGTACCATTGGCGATATTTTTCCTCTGTCTTCCCTTCTTGGGATCTTTCCTTCTCCTATGTTTCCGACGAAGAGCTCCGCTCGAAATGTTAAACCCTCCTTCTTCCCTTCTTTCCTGAGCATCCAATAATACTATATTTGTTCCACGTCCTCGTGTTGTTGTGTTTGTTTGTTTTTTTGTGTTTTCTTGTTTGGATTAACTATATATATATATATATATATATATACTGAGTTCTAACAACTGTTACCAGTATCGCTCTGCCTAAGTGAAATCATATGTGTATGTATGTATGTGTGTGTGTGTATTTTTGTTCTTAGGTAGCAGGGCTATGTGGTTTAAGTGAGATTTTTCATCTATTACTAGCTGATCAAGCAGCCTAGCAACCATGTGTATATATATATATATATATATATATATATATAAGTAATACTAAGTAATTCTACTTAAGTAGAAAGAATAGCCATAACTCTTTGACTGCTATTTCTAAATTCGGTGTGTGGTGAGACAAATCGTTGCTAAACCCTTAATTACTCAGTATTACTTAAACCTTCCTCGAATAGGGCTTTTACATGCCGAAATCTACTTGGTGAAATTAATGATTATTCCAGATTAATTAATTTCACCCTATATTATTATATATATATATATATATATATATATATACTCACTTGTTAACCGGAGAATTAAGTATTAGTGATGTTAATGTAGAGGTGGCAACAACACGATCAAAATAGCAAAGACTCTTGTAGCAACAGCAATAGAAGACCCACGGAGAAAGATAAAACTTGACAATGGACCCAAAGGTTGCATATTGTCAATCTACCGAACAGGGCACTCATTCTGTTTTCTTTCTTTTTTTTTTATTTCTGTGGTCTACAGATGCATGATTCCATAGACATATTCTCCTGAATATCTTCATAGTAACTTCGTAAACCAAGGATAGAGAAGAGGAAGTCAGATACCCAATAAGCCTAAATATATCTCTCCACTAATCCCCGTACTACTCGTTGCTAGATCAAATAAAAACAAGCAGCTCTTTAGTTCACAAATTTTGAAATACAGGAAATTTACCAAAATAACAGCATCCAGAATAATGAGGAAAACTGAGCTAACGGCAATTTTGGAAATTGTAATAAGCATGTATTCATTATCTAGCAATAGCAAAGTAAGATATATGTATGTATGTATATGTGTGTGTGTGTGAGAGAGAGAGAGAGAGTGATTATAAGTGTGTGTGTGTGCATATTTTACAATTTCAAAATACCTTTTTTTTTTTATCATTTTAGAAATGTGCTACCCACCTCTTAAAAAAAATGCTTGTTTACTACACATTTAGCAGCTAATAAAATGCTATTCATTTCAATGTATCTCTATTATTTTCTTATTTACTACATCCACTTCATTTATGCAATAAATGCATTTTCACTAAAAAAAATTCCTATACAACATAAAATTTACCATAAAAAAATCTCAGACCCCCAAGAAGTTTACTTTATCTAAAATACGGTTCTCACATATTTTATGAATGTTGACACCTTATATGGTCATAATTATAGCACACATCTTGATACCTTATATGGTCATAATTATATCTCATATCTTAATACTTTATATGTTTGTAATTACATCATACATCTTAATACCTTATACAATCATAATTGTATGGTCATAATTATGCCATACATTTTAATGCTTTATATGGTCATAATTATGTCACACATTTTAATACTTAATATGGTCATAACTATATTATACATCTTAACCCTCAAGATACAAGTAAGTGTATATATATATAGGGTGTCTCAAAATTAAGGCAACCAAGTTCTCTCAATTTTGCCAAAGCAAGATGTTTTTATACTTCGGGTCCAAGCATTGCTCAATTATGACACAATCACATTTATTCGATATGACCTCCTCTGTTTTGAATCACAACTTTAAGTCCAGGTGAGAATGCTTCACACACAACTTGTAGAATCAAAGCCCATTCGTGACACAATTTTACCTTCAGAGCTTTGAGCAAAGCATGAGGTGTGCTCGAGAACCAGATCTCCGAAATCGATCAAACAGAAAAATCCAACAGGTTGAGATCAGGGCTTCTTGAGGGCCATACATCCTTACCTATGAACGAGGGAATGTTTTTCTAAATCTAGTTTCATGTCTGTTTGGAGCTGTGAGATGGTAATGAGTCTTGTTGGAAGCTCCAAGATGTGTCTTGAAAGTGCTCATTTGTCCATGGAAGCAGTTCAGCTTCCAGAATGTCACTAATGTATTGCTGGGTTTTAATTTTAACCCCCAAGGGCACAAAAATGAGGGGAGACCTTCCAGTGGCTGTCACAACTGCCCAAACCATAACTGACTGTGGATTTTGATGTCAATTTACAAGTCTATATTGGGTTGTCCGGAAAGTTCATGCCGATTTTTAAAGGCAAGAAAAAGGCCAATAAATACTTGCCATTACATTTTTAATCAACCAAATATGAACCATTTTGTTGCACAGTGTGTCTCCATCTTTCCTTTAACTTGAAAATACCCTCTTCCCAGAATTGAGGTGGTTTCATGGCAAAGAATTCATCAAGGTTTCCTTAAGACTATTCTGCAGAGACCTGAATAAGTGGAAATCTGAAGGAGCAATAATCTGGTGAATATTGGAGGGTGGGAGTAACACATCCCAGTTGAGCTGCAGCAATTTTTGTCTGGTTCCCAAAGCATCAAGTGCCAAAAATGAACTTTCTTATTTTCCATTTTAAAGGGTTACAGAATTAACACAAGTTATACGAACATAAACCTTCTTCCATGAAAGCATAGCTTAAACTGTGCTCTAAATAGAGGTGAAGTCAAATCCTATTTTATGGACTCAACCATGTTCTAAAATAAGTCGAAAGGTAGGCTACTGTAATTCAGCACGAACTTTCCAGACAACCCAATATAAGTGTCTTATATGTTTATGGTATCAAATTTAAATCTTACCGGTCTTAATACCATATATGAATGCTCTCAATTATTTCCCATATCTTAATACCATATATGCATACTGTAAATTATTTCCTGGATCTTAATAATTTTGTCTGAAATTCTGAAATGAATGATCACCATTATTATACACTTATATATATATTTGGACTAGTGTCCTCATCTTGGTTGTTATAATCACAATGTTTCAGCTGTTGTTTCCCTCTGGCCTTCGTCAGGTGCTTGTCATTTTTGGTAACATTCCTGGAATTTCAAACTAGGACAATGGAATAGCAAGTATAAGCATTGATGAAGTGTCATATGCTAAATGTAGTTAAGCTATGGGGCATGAGTCTAGTCATGGATGAGACAAACAATACATATTCTAGTTCAAGCAGAATAAGCAAGCAACAACACAATTAGGAAAATAACTGCTAAGAGAATATCCCTGCATGGACAGTGCAATGAGAACAATCAACTTCTGTAGACTTAATAAAGAGGCTGGAATTGAGATGTATACTATGTTTAGAGAGAGAAAAAAAAGAAGAATGAAATGGTCACAGCTAGTGTGACTTTTTTCTTTATTTTGCTCAATCAAGGCCTACTTGGGATTAAACAACATTAGCAAGATAAGTGATGAATTAAATGAAATAAAACAATCATGTTCAATGTAATTTCTTGTGTTTATAATTTTTCATGATATGTTGTGTTGTTTGTTTGCTAGCTTTTTATTTATTTATATATATATATATATATTTTTTGACATATCTCATAATGTGTGTAAACTGGAAAATTAGTTTTGCGATAGTGTGGGATGGAGAAGAATTTTGATGAGTGGGGTGTTATATGCTAAGAGCTGATGTTGAGGGGGGTAACGTTCAAAGTGGAGTTCTGAACTGCAATTAAATATTCACTGATAAGATAGTTTACATCATTATGATTAGAACATGCTATAGTTACTTTATAATTAATGTTAATTTTTTTTTTTTTTTTTCCTATTCTATCCCAGCTGCAAACCTTTACCAGCTAGACTGGCCTGGCCTGTCTTAGCTTGATAGTTCTCGCCTCTCTTATATGTTTTCAGATTCATATCAATTCTTTCCATGATTATATTATTTCTTCTTCTATCCTCAGAAAACTTCCTTCTACTTCTTGCTTTAATAGAATTCGTAAGTTATTTATCCTTAAGCTTATTCTATTTAATTTCTACTCGTTACACATTACTAAATGGAGAGGGAAGAAAGAAAAAAAAAAACTTGATTTCACTACAACAGTTTCCTAGAGTTCCACTTCGGTTTGTTCCAACACCTTCCTGCCTCGTATGTATTTAGTTGAAATCACTTTGAGCGTTTTTCCGAATTTTCACTATATCTTATTCTTAGAGTTTCTCTAAGGTTGTCAGCCATTTTCTGACATGTATGTTTTTAAATGAAATCACTTTGAGCATTTTCCAAATTTATACATCTAATTCTTCGAATTTCTCTGTAGTCTCAACCATTTTTCTACCTAGTTATGTATTTTGTTGAAATCTCTTTCAGCATTATCTAAAGTTCCCAAGAGTTTTAAGATTTATTTTTGTCTAATTTATCTTGTTTTTAGAATTGTATTTTCCTGAGGAATTAGACATCTTTCCTATCTTTATTTCTATTTACATCTACAGGGTTTAACCAAATTTATTAAACATAACTATTTGAAGCTCTCATTTTTTTTTCTTTTTTGGTCCTTTCTCTGATCATCATCTTCTATAGTTATGTATTTCTTAATATTTTTGAAATTAATTCCAAGAGCTAATTAATTCATTATCAAAATATTTTCCAAATCTCCTAATTTGATTCTAATATTGATGCAGGTCTATCTACAGATAATACACCATTTGTATTGGAAGCAAACATTTTTATTCTGAGTTGTTTATCATATTACTTCTTTTTCTTTTTTTTTGCTGGCAGGATTCTTTTAGGAATAAAATCTTGCCAGAAGTTTTTGTTTTCAAACATTAATGAAAGGAAACATAGCTACTTTTAATATTTCATTTGGTTTGGTTTAGCAATACATAGAAATTCAATTAGATTCAATCAGTTGTCTAACATTAGATTCCCCACTAACCTTTTCTTTCTTTTTTTTT
Source organism: Octopus sinensis (assembly GCF_006345805.1). Lineage (NCBI taxonomy): Eukaryota > Metazoa > Mollusca > Cephalopoda > Octopoda > Octopodidae > Octopus > Octopus sinensis. Next base: position 29,183,938 of record NC_043019.1, on the reverse strand, counting down.
CTTCTTTTTTTTTTGCATTTTTAGATAAAATTTGATTTCTTTAAATGTGGATTGTAGTCACAAGACTTGTTCTGTTTTCCCTTGGTTTGTGTTTATAGTTTATATATATATGTATGTATGTATATATATATATATATATAAAGAGTGATTTTAGTGGTGTGAATGTTTTCACGTTTGGCTTTCGTTTAGTATAACATAGAGACACATGTTCATTCACCCTTGTTCTCTTGCTGTCATACTCTTACAGGCATAGTCATACTCATAAATACTATATATTAACTAGCTAATGCCTCTCTTGTTTATCCCCTGTTACAATATACAGTATATAGCTTTAATAATAATGATAAGAAGAATACTAAATAATTGATCTATAAAGATAGAAAAATTTTCTATGCAGATGCAGTAATATTATTCTAGTCACTTCCTCACTTCCATCAACACTTTTTCTTTCTTTCTGCCTCTCTCCATTCCACCCTCTCTCTTTCTCCGTCTCTCTCTCTCTCTCTCTCTCTCTCTCTCTCTCTCTCTCTCCCCCTCTCTCTCACTTACTCAATTTGATACCAACATGACTACACATAGCAAAAAGAAAAAGCCTCCAGCTCATGGACCCCCTCGCACTGTAAGACAGTATCAGGTCGGTAACTATTTATATTTTTATGTTTGTTTGGGTTTTTTAAAAAAAATTTTTTTTTTCATAAAAGGAAATTTTTTTTGTTCATGGTTTAGTGAGAGGTGAAAGGGCTGTTATATATGATTGGTTTCATAACCTCTAAAATTAGTGGGTTGAGGAACCACACCCATGATACTCTTCAGGGCTGGTGGAAGGTTGTTATTCTCAAAACTTGGGGACCAGGGCTTTGCTCTAAATGCTTGCAACAGTGTAAACTACAATGACACTCAAGAGCTAAGAGGTGGTGTTTAACTGTGGGGGACAAATTAAGTCTCTTACCCCCAAAACCAGTTAATGGTCTCTCCAACAAACTTCCACACAGTTTTCCATCTACTAATCTTCTCTGCCCACTATTCTTCGGATGGTTGCGGGTATAGAGTCCTCAAGGACTTCCTCCGTAGGGTCCTATCAAAAGCAACTGCCATTACACTTTCCAGCTGCATTCCCAAGCATGACTAACTGAGACTACCGATTATTATCCAGCCATCTCATTCTTAACCTTATCGTGCCCTGTTCCCAGAATTTGTAGGAATAGCATAAACATAATTTCTTCCAGATTCCCTGTAAAATGGTAATGAACAACACATGCAGAAAAAGAAGATAAAATATTAAAAATAGACAATTGATCATGTTGCAGCTTTGTAGTCAAGTGTGTTTATGACTCATTGCTTATGATGTGTCCCCTCCCAATAGCTGTTGTTTACTTTTGTTTTTAATCGGGGGGGGGGGGAAGAAAACAAAAACGATTTTGCAATGAAATGAGCTTGTGATAAACCCAGCACTTTGTCTTGTAAACAAGCAAGGCCTGGACTCTTTGCAGTTGAGGAAATTATTGATGTTATCTATTCTTCGGATGAAGAGTTTACCCTTACACAGGCAATAAGAGTGGTTCAATCAAACTGGTGAAAGTGATGAGGAAATTACCGATTCGGGTGAACAAATATGGTTGTTGACAGATTTTGTTATTCCCATGAATTTTTTTTTTTTTTTTTTGTGTGTTTCTGTCCATAAGTTTACCTAACAAGTATGGTAGTTTAGAGAAAGGCTTATTATTGTTATTTCCCCCCCCCCCTTTTTGTGTGTTTCTGTCTTTTACTTTGCCTACAATCATTACTCTTGAGCTGTATATGCATCTATCTATTTTTTTCGCTCAGGTGCCCAAGTGGAGGGTAAAGTTAAACACAGGGGCCCAAGTCTGAAAGGATAGTCTACTCTGAGGTCGCCATCAAGTTGGCTCACCTTGAAGAATCTGTCTGGCGATTCTTTCCTATGGCGTTCCAATCATATCTCTGTAGTATCAAAGTACTTCTCCACATTATCAATGTGGATGTGGAGAAGTAGCAACTTGACATGGAGAGATTCCCTGCTCTCCAAGCTTTGAAGTGGTTTACTCCAGTGATTAGACTGTCAAGGCTGAATTACCAAGCATGACTACCTGAGACTATTTTCAATCTTTCACTTGTTTCAGTCATTAGACTGTGGCCATGCTGGAGCATTGCCTTGAAGAATTTCTAATTGAATGGATCAACCCCTAGTACTTATTCTATCAGTCTCTTTTACTGAACCACTAAGTTATAGGGAGGAAAACACGCCAATACCAGTTGTCGAGCAGTAGTGGGGGACAAACACAAATACACACACACACACACACACATGACTGGCTTCTTCCAGTTCCCCAAATCCACTCACAAGGCTTTAGTTAGCCCAAGACTATTGTTGAAGACACCTGCTCAAGGTGCCACAAAGTGGGACTGAACCTAGAACTATGTGGTTAGGAAACTTGCCTCCTAACCATATGCCTGCACCTATAAGATACTATGCAACTAACAATCATTAGTGGTTGTTCACTCCTGAACATGCTCCAGGGACCCTGTGACTTGCATCCTTTGTGCTCCTACCCAACACCTCCCAGAACAAGCTGCCGGTTTATTATCGGTTGCATTATACACCAAATTGTATAGACAAGGTTTTGGTTGATCTGAGATCTTTCAGGGTAGAAGACACTTGCTCAACTTACTACACCACAGTGTATCAAACCAGAAATCATGTAGTTTGTGAGGCAAACTTCTTAACCACATAGCCATTGCCTGCTGAAGTAAAGAATTCATTTTAAGCCAGATAAATTTTTTTTTTTGGTTTTGTTTGCTGTGCTTGTGTTGGTTTTAATTTTATTTTAAAGGCCATTACGATATAAAATTGTGTTTTCTTTAGAGAACCTTTTCAGTAAAAGGAGGAAGGAAGGAAGAAATAAACAAATAAACAATTATTTTGTCTTATTTCTTCCATCACATTTTGTTTACATGTAGGCTTTAATGGGATGTTGAATAAAAGTAAAAATCTATAGATGTGTACATGCACACACACACCCACTTATACACACAGAATAGAAAAGAGTGAGAATATGTGTGTGTGTTTATTTATATACATATATATATATACATATATAAAATGTCTTTGATATAAATTAGACTATAAAATAACCTGATTGTTTGGCAGCTTCATAGGTTTGGAACACTGGCTTGATTGAATCTGTTGATCATTAAGTTCACAAGACTTGCAGAGTCTGCAAACACAGCTCCATACATACACACACTTACACATACGTGTGCGCACGCATACATATACACACACACACAACCACATACCAAAAATAACATTGAGCCAATGTGCGATAGCTTCTATTTTGCTATCCAGGCTGCTAGAAATTGCAGCTAAGTTTTCATTAAATCACATACCTCTGCCTTAGGATGAGGAAAAGTTTCATTAGTTTGGTATGGACCTCCATTAGCTTCAATGATGATCATTCAGTTGCTTAATAAACTGAACTACCTACTCATTGATATAGTGTGGACACGGCTGAATATACCACAGCCCTGTGTACCCTTAATGTAACTCTCAGGTAGTCAACATAATAGAATATGTGACAAGACTGGATTATAAATTACAAGTAAAAATCCATCTGATGTGTTGTGTTCAATTTCCATTTACCCAGCTTCACTCACAAAGCTTGAGCCAAACTGATGAGATCATTTCTTTTTCATATTCTTCATTTTTAAAAATGTTTTATTTTATTTATTCTAATTGCATTTTATTTGTTTATTTGTTGCAAAAGGAAAAAAAAAAAGAAATTGGGAAGAGGGTTTTTTTTTTATATTTTATTTATTTATTCATTTATTTTACCCTGTTCTTAAAATTAAATACAAGGATAATTTGCATGCTGGGCAAAATGCTTAGCATTCTGAGTTCAGATTCCCCTAAGTCAGCTTTGCCTTTCATCCTAAATACCAGTTGAATACTGGGGTTGATGTAATTGATGTAGCCCCTCTCCTGAAATTGCTAACCTTGTGTCAAAATTTGAAACAAGTATTAAACACACTAACACACGAATTCAAATTTATCAAGTTGAATAACCTTTAGGATGAATGAAGCTGTGGTAAAGAGATTTACTCAAGATGCCAAGCAATGGCATTGAACTCACGAGATAATATTTTATTTAACTCTAAAAAGATTGGGCAGTCATGGCTGAAACATCTTTGATCACTAGTCTGTTCCGCTTATCATTCATGGCCATCAAAGAAATATTAGAAATAGTTGCCAAATCACACTTTACTGTCTTGGGGAAGGACACATTGAACAACATTGCTGTACATACTGATTAAAAGACATGGATGATCATGGAAGGAACCACTTTTGATCATAGGTGTGCTTGGCTAGAGGTAACTTGGGAATAAATAACAACTAGTCATTATGTATTCACCAACAAGAGATCCTTTGTGGTAGCTTAATCTGCTAAAACTGAGGGCCAGATCTTCCAAAATTCACATACTTCACCTTGTGATCTTAAATAAAGGAAGAAGATATTGGATAATGTAGTTCTATGTGCTTCTAATACACTTTTGATCAAAGGCATTCCATCCAAACTTTGTATATCTAGGAATATATTGTTTAATGTGCCCTTCTGTCTTTTTTAAGACAGTAAAGCAGGTTTGGGCAGCCTTTTTCAAGAAGCAGGCTGCATGAGACATGGCTCACCATCAGGCAAAAATATCTGCTAAAATATTTTCACAGAATTTTTACCTTAGGCATGCCCTCCAGAAAGTCATTTGTTGCTCACGACTGCTGTAGACTGTAATTTGAGGGATTTTGGTTCCTGGAGATTGGGGTAGGGTTAGGGTGCAAAAACAGTTGCCTGCTCAGTAATACCATTAAAAGCCTTAACCCTTTAGCTTTTAAACCAGCCATATCCAGCCCAAATAGTCTACATGTTTGATTTACAGACTGACCATGTTTGGCCTCTCACACTTACCATGCAATGTCATTCTAAAAATAAATAAACACATCATCAAAATCTCAATACAAAAAGATAAATCATATGTAATTCAAAACAATCATCATCATCATCTTCTTCATCATCATCATCATTTAACGTCCATTGTCCATGATGGCATGGGTTGGACAGTTTGACCAGGGCTGGCAAGCTGGAAAGCTACACCAGACTCTAGTCTGATCTGGCATGGTTTCTGCTGCTGGATGCCCCTCTTAATGCTAACCACTCTGAGAGTGTAATGGGTGCTTTTACATTCCACTGGCACAGGTGCCATTTGCATGACACCAGTATCTGCTACAACTGTGATTTTAGTTGGCTTGATAGGTCTTCTTCTCAAGCTCAGCATAATACCAAAGGTCCCAGTCATTCGTCATTGCCTCCATAAGGCCCAATACTCAAGTGAATAAAGAAGCATTACAATAGACAGAATAATAATAATAATAATAATGATAATGATAAACGTGAAAGGGATCAATGGATTCATGTGACGGAAATCAATGTATTTCAAGTCCTCTACTAATGGGGAAAAGACTCAACATTACTACTTCTCATTCTTATGAATTTTTTAAGCTTCAAGTACAAAATGATATTCATGATTTTCAAATTAATATTTTGATGAGATCATTTTTTTTCTAAAAATATTTTTCATTTTTAAAAATATATTTTTTTAATATTTATTCTAATTGTATTTTCATTTATTTATTGTTTACCCACCCCAAAAAAGAAATTGGGAAGTGTTCTTATTTATTTATTTATTTATTTTGCCTTGTACTTAAGATTAAATGCGTTCGCTCGAGAATTCAAATTTATAAAGTTTTACGTCTACAGGATAAAAATGTTGGAAAATATTAGCATTTTGTTTGTAATTTTATGTAAAAAAGATATTAAAATGTATAGCCAGCCCTCCACTACAACAGTGTGAATCTCTCTCTCTCTTCCCCCGTCTCTCTCTTGCTCTCTCTCCACTCCTTTCTAATTTATCCCTATTACATTTTTTTTTTTTGTTGTGTTTTGTTTTTTTGTTTTGTTTTGTTTTTTTGTTTTTTTAGGTATTTATTAAGTTTTCTTTACTGCAATTTCATATAATTCTTTGCTTAGGCCCGGAGCAAATTTCTCAGATATTTGCTCGTTCCTTTTCTTTGTTTTTGTATGAAGGACACACACACACCATGGAACTAAGCACATGGAAACTATTAGACCCCACCACATTAGCAGCAACTTGTGCATGTGTGTGTGTGTGTGTGTGTGTGTGTGTACATGTATGCATGATATGATGAGGCAGTCATTGTGTAAAGATAAAATCAAATTAAACATTCTGTAATGCTGCTCTTTTTAAAACTCAAAACACAAATACAATAAATTATTACTTTTCTATGACCCCTTGTAGGGCCCCAGGATGCCATTGTCATTTCTGATGTTTATTTAATTCTCAATGATGCTTGAAATTTTTTTAATTTAAAAGGACTTTTTTTTTTTTTTTTTTTTGTTTTTCATTGACTCTTCTGTGTCTCTTTAAGTAGAGATGAAAGGATATGGAGATTTGAAACTTGGTTCTTGAAAAGATTCTATGGTATCAGAGTAGTTTTACTAATTAGTCTGCCAGTAAGCCATTGAGGTAGCATCTACACCAGTCATGGGCAAAGTGTGGCCTGCGGGATTTACTGAATGTGTGGCTTGCCTGATGATGAATCATATCTCATGCAATCTCCAGAATTTTTTACCTATGGACTCTTTTTATTTTTATTTTGCATGGCTGAACTTTCATAGCCATACAATGTTTGAAAAAAATTCTTTTGTATTTTTTAATTAAATATCATTAGTATTAAAAATATTGTTAAAATCTTTTGTGTATTCTAGAAGTATAAACAATTTATTGCACATGAAATTTAACCACAAAATCTTATATAGACCATATGGACAGCCTCACAACATACACACAATAGGTTTACTTCAGTTTCTTGTGAGTGAAATTTAGTAATTTGATAGATAGAAACTGTATCAAAAGTGATAATTTTTTTTGGATGGGAGAATTAATCTTGTCCCCTGTTTAACACCACCACTTGGCCCTTGAAATCTTCCTGTGAGTTTTATTACAACTTGTAGCTGCAAGCATGGCTGTGTGGATATAGAGTTCACTTCCAAGTGGTTTTGAGTTCAATCTCACTACTTGGCACCTTGGGAAAATGTCTTCTACTATTGTCTTGGATCAACCAGTTCCTTGTGAGTGTAACTGGTTGATGAAAACTGTATAGAATACTGTCTTTGATGCTTGAATGCTAACAGTTTTTGTCTTTGCATGAAACCATTTGTGTAAAATTGCTATTTTATGTTGACATTCATCATTAAAAAATCACCTTGTAACTCTGTGCTTTCATAGATGGGTGAATTGAAGAATGCCTTACTTGAAAAACACATGAGGGTTAACCAACAGGAGGACATTCTGTGATAAAATAATGCCTCAGAAATATGTACCCATATGTACCTAACCCATGCTAGTAGGGAATCATGGACATAAAAGATAAACAAATTAATTATGGAGAGTGGTAAAGAGAGAAAGAGAGAGCTAGGAAGTTATCAAGAATGAAGATGTCCTGACAGTGAAACTTGTGTTGTGTATCTAAAAGGCTACTTCTTTAAGTTTACATGCATTAAAAATATCCAAAAAATCACATTTTCTTTCTTCGCTGAATGCCTTTCTTCCTTCCAGCCTCCTCTCTCTATGGATTTCATTGTATATTTTAGTGATTAATTCATTGTTAATTACAGATCATCTCTGATCAAGCTCAAGCAAATCTATGACCAAAGAATTTCTACCATTACCATTAAATCTTACCTTTGGCAGGGCATAGTGTATTGAAGAGTATATTATCCAATGTGTCCTTCCTTTTTTAAGACATCAGTGTATGGTATGAAGGAGATTTTTTTTACTATTTCAAGCAAACTGAACAACCATTTAGAACAGATATGGAGAAACCTTTTATAATAACCAAGATTGAAATTCCAAGGGTCACATCTGTGCAGGGGTGATGATGAAATAATGAATTGTTAATTTTGTAAATTCATACATATGATTGAAATTGCATGAAGCATCATTAATTAAAATGATATCATGCATTATTTATTAACCAGTGAGTGATTTCAAACTCAAATGGGAGGCTGTGCTTTACCTGCTGGCAAGGAGTTTCTCACCTGCTGTTGTGGGAGCTTCTTTGTTCACTCATAATTAATCTGTTTGATTCGATTGGATTGGTTGGCACCTCTCACTTGCAACATTCTCAAGTTAAAACAGAAAAGAACAAAATGATTTTTTTCTTCTGTTGCTGTATATGCCCCAGCTACATTTAAAGGAGACCTGATTACAAATTAACCAAATCTTATCAATGATTTAAGCGACTAAATCTAATTATAATAAATAAATCACAAAACTAAATAATGACAACAGTAATAATAATAATAATAATAGGTCATATATTGAATGCACCGGTTCTCGTCTGGTCACCAAAGTTAAGCAATGTCGGGCCTAGTGAGTACTTAGATGGGTGACCACTTGGGAAACCTTGGTACTGTAAGCATCTCCCACACACTATTCGTCCGTTTTTATGTTCCGAGTTAAAATTCCACCGAGGTCAACTTTGCCTTTCATCCTTTTGGGGGTCAATGAAATAAGTACCAGTTGAGCACTGGAGGTCGATGTAATTGACTATCACTCTCCCACCAAATTTTTCCATTTCCTCTTTCATTATCTCATTGAACACTAGTACACCAAGATATTTGTATCCTTCTGTTTCAATTTGCTTAATTAAGTCTCTGTTTGGTAGTTCTATCCCTGCTAGGGACTGTACGTTGCCTCTTTTTAGGTAGATTATTCTGCACTTCTTTAGTCCAAATTCCATTCTAATATCAGTACTAAAACAGTAGACCATGCTCACCAAGGAAATCACTTGTGTCTCATTTTTGCCATACAGTTTCAAATCATCCATGAAGAGGAGGTGGTTGATTGTTTGGGATTTTTCCTTAAGTTGGTTCCCCAGGTTCGTTTTCCTAAGTACCAAGGTCAGAGGTATCATGCAGAGAACAAAAAGCAACGGAGATAGGCTATCACCCTGGAAAATCCTTCATCTGACACCCAGAGTGCTCAAGCTTTTTCCGTAAGATGTCAGTTCAGTTTTTCATCCCACCATACTTCTCTTCAGGAAACACATTACATTCCTCACAATTCGACACAGACGTAAGCACTTGATGGTCCATGAATGCAGAATCATATCATAAGCTTTGTGATTGTCAATCCAGGCTATTCCCAGATTTGTTCTCCTTCATTTACAGTCTTACGTTACCATTTTGTCTATCAATAGGTGATCTTTGGTACCTCTGCATCACCTTCTGCAGCCTTTTTGTTTGGGTGGTAATATATCGTTCTCATCAAGAAGTTTATACAATTCTTCTGCAATTCCTCCTAACAGTAACTTCCACATTAATGGGAGGCACGAAATTGGTCTGTAATTGTCAGCAGCATTTCCCTTTGATGCATCCTTCAGGCACAACACCATTCTTTTTGTCAACCAGCCCGGGATTTCTTCTCCATTGATCAATGCATTAAATTGCTTTGTGATCAATTTATGGCAACTACTGAACTTTTTTATCCAAAATTCCTATTATTATTATTATTATTATTATTATTATTATTATATGTTTGACTTTTGCTTTATATTTGCACAAGCTGGCTCCAAGTCTCACCCAGAGACCTCAAGAGACAACAAGTCGGAAGTTCATGTTGGTGTTATGCCTAGGGTGCCATATATTTGGTTTTGTACTTAGTGTTGTACTAGTGAATGCCTAAAAAACATACAAAAATTATGTTTGTTTTAAGACTTGAGATTACATAGAAAGTATTTTGCATAGGATATGAGCAGTTCCCATGAGCACTATCTTTTGAATTTCTGCCATTTTGGGGCAGAAATTATTATTATTATTATTATTATTATTATAACCACCCACCATAGACACAGAGCCTGAAAATTGTGGGAGAAAAGTTTGATTAAATCAGCTCTACACTTGACTAGTATTGTATTTTTCCAACCCTAGAATGATAGAAAGCAAAGGAGACCGTGGCAGGATTTGAACTAAGAACATAAAGAAGCAGAAGAATTACAGCAATGCACTTCAGTTTTTTTTTTTTAACTAACAATCCTACCAATCTAGTCATTATAATTATTTCTTTTATTGGCCACAATGGCCCAAGATGTTGGAGACCGTAGAAGAATGAAATACAAAAACATCATGACGATTTATATGGAGTAAAATAGCCGAAATAATAACAACAACAACAATAACAATAATAATAATAATAATAATAATAATAATGATAACAGTCACAACAGAAATAACAATAAACAGCAAAGGAAACAATAAAATATCACCAAAAACAAAACAAATACGACATAAAAAAAAGCGATAATTCTTTGCATTCCCAAAAGTCAATGTGCTGAAACATACTGCAGGAAGTGCACCTGGTGGTGCAACAGAAGCTGCACATTGAAACTGTTGAAAACACTGTAATGGTGATTGTAGTAGTAGTAGTAGTGGTGGTGGTGGTGGTAGTAGTAGTAGTGGTAGTAGTAGTAATTTCTTTATTGGCCACAGAGGCTTCACACATGCATGCAAAATATATGAGCGCCAGTTTTTGCACCCCTCAGAAGAAGACAATCCTATCCTGCAACATAGCGCAGGAACGCATAGAGGTGCACCTGCTAGTGGTACAGCAGAAGCCTTGGATGAAAACTGTTGAAAAATGTGATAATAGCAATAATAATAATAATAATAATAATAATAATAATAATGATTTCACAGCTGAAAACAACAACATCAATGAAAATAATAAATAATGCCTAATAACATGCCACATTGTTTAGCTTTCATGTTTCCATGTTATATGTTTATCAACATGGAAACATGCAATTATGTTTTTATGTCCCTCTCTACTCTACCCCTCCTCCTCTCCTCCCCCCTCTCTCCCCCCAACACATTGATGTTGTTTTCTGTTTGTTTCATAGTAACAGAAACAGTTGTGGGGGGGGGTTCCTTTCTCCATCTCTTTCTATTGCAGCATATTTCTCTCTCTCTCTCTCTCTCTCGTTTCTATTTTCTCTTTCTGTCCCATTCCATCCCATTTTCTTATTATCTCTCCCTCCACCACCACCATCACCCCCGCTCTCCCATCTAGATTTCATCCTGCCTCACCACCCTTTCTCTCTCTCTCTCTCTCTCTCTCTCTCTCTACTCCTCTCCAGCTTCACCCTCAGCCATCTCTATCCTATCCACCCCCTCCTCCTCCTCTTCTATCTAGTTTTCATCCTGCTCACCCATAGCCATCTCTGTTCTTCCGTCTCTCTTTCCCCGTCCTATCTCTCTTCCACATAAATATATACCATTCTCTCTTATGTTCTCATCTTCAATCTCCTTCAAGTCGCACTCCCTCTCTCTCTCTCTCTCTCTCATTTTCTCTCTCTCGCACTCTCTCATTCTCTCTTCGTTTATCTATCTTGCATTCTCCCCAACCACTCTGCCTTTCTTTCTCCCTTTCTTTCTCCCCTTCCTCTCCCGTTCTGTCTCAATAGCTAGATATCCTTTCCTCTACAGGTTTGAATTATAGTCCTCACCATTAGCAAAGTATTTGACATGTTCTGGCACAGATTTCCAATGATTAAATCCTACTCTATACAATTTGACATCTTCAAAAGACCGTACAGTATTGGATTCACTATTGATTTTAAAGCAACACTATTTTGGTCTTTATATATGTGGGTGTATGTGTATATGCACTCACAGACACACAGACACACACATTCGTCCATACATAGACATATATATATATATATATATAATATATAGATATATATATATATATATAATATATATATATATAGATATATATATAATATATATATATATATATATCGTATGTGTGTGTGTGTGTAGGTATATTTATATGTACAGATATACTTATATATGTGCGTGTGTATATGTATACCTGTGTATGTATATATGCGTATATACCTCTGTGTGTGTGTGTGTGTATATAACTATGTATGTCTGTATAATGTTTGTACATCATGTGTACATCATCATCTTTATTTTATGTCTGTTTTTCATTCTGGCATGGATGGGTTGTCACAGTCCAAATCATTTCATATTGGGAGCTGCTGTTCTGAAAGTTTGATGTTCATACATGCTGTTTCATTTGGTTTCTATGGCTGGATGCCCTACCTATTGCCAACCAATTTCACAAGTGTAGTGTGTACATTTTGTTGTAGCATCAACACTATAGAGGTCAAATAGACTTTTGTCCATATTCGTGACAATAGGAAGGGTGTCCAGTTGTAGAAACCAGTCTAAAGAGAAATATACTAGAACCTCTCTGTAAGAATAGTGACCCTTAGTAATCTCTGACTCAGACTGTTATTATCCATCCAACCCATACAAGCAAAGAGAACAGATGTAAAATGATGAGGATGATGATGTGTATAAATGTGGGGAAGATGTGTGGCCTAGTGGTCAAGTATGCTGCACTCATGATCAAGTGAGTGTACTTTCAATTCCCAGACCAGCTGCACATTGTGTTCTTGAGCAAAACTCTTCAATTCATGTTGCTCCAGTTCACTCAGCTACAAATGAGCAATCCTGCAACAGACTGGCCTTGAAATCAGGGGGAATGTTGGCCTGCTTGTCTAGCCAGTTGGGTGGCATCATTCAAAATCTAAAACAAAGTAAAGTGCATTGTGTATGATGACATTCAATTGTCAAGTCAATCACATGATCACAATTTTGTGTGTGTGTAAACATATATGTGTATGTATGTACACAATACATTCTGTAGCTCAAAGGTGTAATCAGTTTTTATGTGTGATAACCAGTGGAGTAAAAAATATATCTTCCTTAAAAAACAGTTAAGTTTGGCAATAAGGATCACTCTTTAATATTTCAAGATATTTCTATGTAACTTTGGTAAATATATCTGTTAAAATGAGATGTCAGTGTTCTTTTCATTTTTTGTGTAATTTAGACAAAAGTTTATTCATTGCACCCTGTGTATGTGTATGTGTTGTGTATATATATATATGTGTGTGTGTGTGTATATATATATATATATATATATTGGCTAAACTGGCAAAATGACCATTCTGAAATATAACAATTTATATATATGATGTATGTATATGTATATATATATATAATATATATATATATATATATATATGTATGTATGTATGTGTGTGTATATTATGTATGTATGTATGTGTGTGTATATATATGTATGTAGTATGTGTGTGTATATATATGTATGTATGTATGTGTGTGTATATATATGTATGTATGTATGTGTGTGTATATATATATATATGTGTGTGTGTGTATATATGTGTGTGTGTGTGTAATGGTTTCTTTCAGTTTCTGTCAACCAAACCCACTGACAAATCTTTGGTCTGTCTAGAGCTATAGTAAAAGACGCATGCCCAAGGTGCCATGCAGTGGAACTGAACCTGGAACTATGTGGCTATTCATGCCTGTACACACACACACACACACACACACATTCCAAACATGCATACACATTTACTTTCATATATGCATACACATTTAATTTGATCAGCTGAAATGAACACTAGCAACTACTGTTAATTTCCTTCCATGAAACTTGTGACATTTCATCATATCACCATCTTCAAAGAAATGACGTGACTTTCATGCATGTAGACCATTACTACTAGTTGCCCACTGCTGGTTTCAACCAAGCAAATTAATACACTATTCTATGGCACTGAGAACTTTCTCTTTTTTTGTGTGTATTACGACTGTTGAGTTGTGTCTGTATCTTTTGTCTTTTTTTTTTTTTACTTGCTTTAGTTATTTAACTGTGGCCATGCTAGAACACCACCTTGAAGGTTTTAGTCGAACAAATCAATCCCAGGACCTATTTTCTTTAAAACCTGGCACTTATTCTTTAGGTTTCTTTTGTTGAACCACTAAGTTATGGGTCTGTAAAAAAGCCAATATATTCATAGACACACACACACACATGTATGTAAAACCTGGCACTTATTCTTTAGGTTTCTTTTGTTGAACCACTAAGTTATGGGTCTATAAATAAGCCAATATATTCATAGATACACACACAAACACACAAACACACACACACACACACACATGTATGTATAGCATGGGCTTCTTTCAGTTTCTGTCTACCAAATTAACTAACGAGGTTTGATCAGCTTGAGGCTATAGCAGGAAACACTTGCCCAAGGTGTCACACTGTGGGACTGAACCCTCGTCCATATAGTTGAGAATCAAGCTTCTGAACCACACAGCCCCACCATGCATGGCTAAGTAATATTTTGGGAAAATAATTGAAAGCTATATGCTCCTCCTCATTGTTTTTCTCTCTCTCTCTCTCATTCAATAATTCCACTTACCCCAGCTCAAATAGATTACACACACAGACACACACACACGCATGCATGCGCTCGCACACATGAATGCAACATGGCTTTATTGTTGGTGTATGCTGATGATGTTGATTTTAAAAGCAATTCCCGAATAAGAGCTGAGTCTCAATCCGGTTGTTACTTGTTTGATCTTCTAAATCATTTAAACTGACACTCCAATAATCTCTTTGTCCCAAGTGATGTGAAGTTTGAATGTAATTTATTTTTAAAATTCCCATGTAAACTTCACCAATCTCAATCTATGTGGCCATTCAACTTGACCTGCTAGACATATTGTCTCAGTTTACCTGAAATCACACCGACCTAATATCTTATGTACGAAACAATAGATTGCTTTGTTCTAATCATACATATATACTACATCTCAAAACGTTTAAAACAGTCAATGGTTATAACTGGACCATAGTGCCTTCTTGATCAGTGCTGACCTGGGGTTAAAAAAAGAACCAAGTCAAATGATAGATTAGTTAATGTAGTCTTTTGTATTCAGCCATGCCTGCATCCATTGACATTTGAATATTTTCAAATATGAAATTTTTAACAGAGGTAGTCTTGGATTTGTTGATAGCTTTCATATCTTAAGTTAACACTGCAGCTTCTTGAAGAAGTTTTTTTTTTTAAATTTGTATTGCTTCGGTAATATATTTTCTTCTGTTGTCGCTTCTATTTTGTAATATTTTTGCTTCTCTCGTCTCTTCTATGATCATGTCCATCGTGCTGTCTCCGTGGAAACTTAAAAGACTAGAAGTGATTGACCTTTTTGGGAGTAAATTTCCAACAAAATACTGTATTTTCCAAGTCAAATTTTCCAGACCAAAATTTTCAGCCAAAAATAGTTGGTCAACTTATACACTAACACAAATGTTAAGACTATATACTATATTGACTGGCATGTCAGAAAATACGATATGTATGCATGAGCTAATGAAGGAAACATCTACATGGTCACTAGACCTGTTAGAAATAGCAGCTAAATTTCTTTCAATTTGCACCCTTCTGTCTTATATGTGTACATAGCATATTTTCTTGCACATCCACCTCCCCCTCCTCCTCATCATCATTTAACATCTGTCTTGATGATGGTGGTGGAGATGAGGATATGCCAGAAAATACTGTATGTACATATATAAGATAGAAGGGTGCAATTTGGAAGAAATTTACAAGTTAAATTTTCCAGACTAAATTTTACAACCAGAAGGCATTGGTTGACTTATAACACTAAGACACTTGGGTAGGACCAAAAAGTTCCATGTGAAATGCAGCAGAATTTGGAAAGATATTGACAGTGTTTGGATGTTTATATTACATGTTTACACTATATAGCTATGTTGACTTGTGTGCTGGAAAATATGGTCTATAGTTCTAAACTTCAATTTACTGTGAAAATAATGAAGAATTTGTAGGGATTTAATAAACAAAACTTCAAGCATGTGAATGTACTTATCTCACTAAAATCAAGATAAAAAATGAGGTTTCCTCATTACCACCACCACCACCACCACTTTTTATTATGAAATACAATATGTAATAAAGCTTTGTTTTTGATTATGTGTTTATTATATATCAGTTCATTCTATATAAAACATTTCATATTGATATTATATTTACTCTTTTACTTGTGTCAGTCATTTGACTGTGGCCATGCTGGAGCACCACCTTTAGTCGAGCAAATAGATGCCAGGACTTATTCTTTGTAAGCCTAGTACTTATTCTATCAGTCTCTTTTGCCGAACCGCTAAGTTACGGGGACATATACACACCAGCATCGGTTGTCAAGCGATGTTGGGGGGGACAAACATAGACTCACACATACACAACACACACACACACACACACACACACACACACACACACACACATATAGATATATACGACAGGCTTCTTTCAGTTTTCATCTACCAAATCCACTCACAAGGCTTTGGTCGAACCGAGGCTATAGTAGAAGACACTTGCCCAAGGTGCCACGCAGTGGGAATGAACCCAGAACCATGTGGTTCATAAGCACTCCTACGCCTATATGTATTAATTTATTTTACATAAAATGAAAAATAAAAAGCTAATATAGGGGATTACAGTAGATTATCTACATACAACACTGCATATTACACATAATATTATGAGTTTTCTTTTTCGAGAATCCAGGTCCAAAAATTAAGATGTGTTTAGTATATATTAGTATATTATACATAGTGTTTTATAGTAACTCATTCCATTTATTAGCCGTTGTTGTTGCTCTTTAAACAAAATTCAACTCTGATTTAGCTGACATATTAAATGTGACTCAGTCATGACCATTCGATCATTTTGTTTTTAATATAGCCTTAACTTCCTCAAGACCTCACAGCATAGTTATATTTTTAGACTGTATGTTTTGGGTGAGATTTAACTGTTATTTGTAGCAGATCAAGAGGCTCCACATAGACTAAGCCATCAGCTCATTCATTCATTTCTACATTTAGCTTGTATTCTTATATTAAAAGCATATGATGGAAGATTTAAATTTAAATGTAAACATTTGAAAGAGGGGAGTTTTGTATAAAAGAACCTGAAGTGGAGAAAGATGGTTGGATATTAAAATTATTAACAGTAAGCATTTTATTCAGCAGAACTGGAATGCATATAGACTTGTCTCTTTCATAATTGGCTACACTTAACACAAGTGGGAGGTCATCGTGACCTTCAGCTACTAGATGACACAGCAGGTAATTTTGTTGGTACTAAATCTTTTCAAAAATACCAGCCTTACGTGATAAAGAAAATGGAATAAACTGATTTTCAGTTTAAGACGGTGTAATCTGTTATGGTATTGTCAACCTAATGTACTTGATATCTTGTGAATAAAAATGTAAAGTCTTAAATTGTAAAGTAAACAGATGTATAAAAAAAAAAAATTTTTTTTTTTAACAATGTGATTGGTTTAATTTCATTTTACTGGCCATCAGGAAGTTATGTGCACGTGTGGAGACACACACACACACACATGCACACACACACACATAGCATAGTTAGTAGACACATGCACACACATACACAAACATGTAAATGTGTGTGTGTATACTCACATGTATGTGTATATACGTGTATGTATTTATGTATGTATATATGTGTGTGTGTACCGTAAATCCTCAAGTATAATCCGCATTTTTTCCCCAAAATTTAAAGGTCAAAATCCCTAGTGCGTATTATACATGAGGTTAAAAATGAAAGTTATTTTCTAAGCAATGTTCAAGTCTCTATTTATTGTCCAGCAATGTTTATTCAGATGCATTTTGTGATGTCGGGTGCAAAAATACCTTAAGCTAGACCTGAAAACAATGAAGTCATAAAAGAATCATCCATAACTTGCAGTAAGCAACATTTATTAAACGTTATTACTGTTATTTCTTTATTTTCTGCAAACAAAATGCACAAAAAAGCTACACGTTTGCATTATGTTACATATACAATAATAATAAAGGACGTTACTGTATACAGTTTTACAAACCAAGGACGTTATATAGACCTCCTTGACTCAAGTTAGAGAAGGGGTGCATATTATACTCAAGGTTTAGGTTTTTCAGAGGTACAGCCCCCTAAAAATCCCCTGCGTATTATACTCAAGGGTGGACTAGTGGACTATACTCGAGAATTTATGGTATATGTATATATGTGTGTTTATATAAAGTCATAAATGACAAATATTTTGATGAACTTTTATTTAACAATAAGAAAATTCCTAAGTTCAACAAAATATTTCTTTGCCATTTAAGACTTTATACACTCCTTATCCTTTTCTCTTGTATATTACTACATTTTCTATATGGTCTGTACAATGATACATTAAGGAGCTATTTTTAAGAGTACAACCGGATTACTTGAATCTGTATATTGTGACTTAAATACATTTACATTTATTTCTACACAATCGGCTCTTTCAATAATTGCATGTCAGTTTTGGAAAAATTCTTGATTCTTGAGGTTATCTCTTCTTTTCATTTGGACTTGGTTGCTTGTCACCAAGCAACTGATCTACTCTCTCTGGAAGTAAAGACTATTTCAATAATTAGAGAATTTATCTTTTATGTTATTTGATATACCATCATATATAATCTTTTATGTATGTATCTTTTATCTTTTACTTGTTTCAGTCATTGGACAATGGCCATGCTGGGGCACTGCCTTGATGTATATTTTTATCTTACATGCTTCAGTCATTGGGCTGCTCCCATGCTGGAGCACTGCTTTGAAGACTTTTTAGTTGAATGAATCAGTCCCAGTACTTTTCCTTTATAAAACCTGGTGCTTCTGTCAGTCTCTTTTGCCAAACAACTAAGTTATAGGGGACATAAACAAACCAACACCAGTTATAAAGCAGTGGTGGGGTCTCTCTCTCTCTCTCTCACACACACACACACACATACATACGGGTGGCCAAAAGTCACCCGAGAGTAAATCAAAACCATTTAATTCCAAGGTTTATATATGTTTAACAACTGAATGAATTCAATAAAAGCATCTAAATATGAAACCTTAAGAAAATTGTTCAAACTGAAGTCCTTCTTGAGCAACACCATTTTTCCAGATGAATAAATAGAATTGAATATTAAGTATTTATGGAATTTTGATTTACTATCGACTGACTTTTGGCCAACCCTGTATATGTATATGTTTATATATATCCAACAAACTTCTTTCTGTTTCCATATATATATATATAAGAATGTTTTGTGTAATGAGATAAAAAAAACCAAGGCTGTGTAGATATTAGATAGACGGTCTTACATTTATAGATAGACGGTCTTACAGCTGTTTCCAGGATATTTTTTAATTATATCCCTTCATCGGAGACTGTGTGAGAGGATGGTTAAGTAATAATTAATTTAGATGGGATGCAAAATAGAGAGTGAGGTGGAGGAAAGAAAATAGATGTGAGATATGTAGGGATATTGAATTTGTAGATACATTATCTAGGCAGAATGGTACATATTTAAGATTCCAATACCTTATGAGAAAAATCCATATATATATTGATAAAAACGGTAAGATAACAAAAGGAAGAAAGAGACCAAGTGAATTTCGTTGTTTTTCCTCTCTGTCTACATGGGTTGTTTTGAGTATTTGTTGTCTGGGAGTTTCTTCTTATAGTAGAAGAAATAGCTAAGGTTCTCTGGCTGCTATTTCTAAAGTTCGGTATGTGGTGAAGCAAATTTTTGCTGAACCCTAATTATAATTATACTCATAATTATAAAATATTGTATATAAATATATATATATATATATATATATATACACACACACACACACATACATATCATCATCAACATTTAGCATCCACTTTTCCATGTTTGTATGAGTCAGATGGAATTTGTTGAGGCAGACTTTCTGTGACTAGATGCCCTTCCTATTGCCTATAAATGCACACACACACACACACACACACACACACAAAATCATTTTAACAATCAATCACACTGGAAGTTAATAATGAAAGACATTTGTGAAAACATGTTCGTTTCTATTTAAGTGTGTGTGTGTTAGTCTGGTGATCAAAATGGCTGTTCTTTTTATCCTCAAAGCAACTTTTCGCTCATATAACTCTCCAGTAATTTTTGCATACTTCTCCAGTCTCTTTCTCTCTCAGAACTTTATAAACTTAGCTCACTCCTTTCTTCTTAATTCTTCTTTTCAATAAATAATTGTTTATTATCATACTCACATGCTCCACTCTCCTAGTGCACATGCACTCAGGCAGTTACATATACATGGCTATTTTCAATTCCTCTTTAAATTCTCAGTAATAAATGACTGAGGGAGCTTTATGTTGTTGCTTAATGTGTTATAAATAACAACCAAATCTCCTATGCAGATATATATATATATATATATTATTATATTATATATATATATATAATATATATATATTTATATATATATTTTATATATATATATATATATATATATATTTTATATATATATATATTTATATATTCCCCAACTCAACTCTAGAATATCTATTTCTTTCCTCTACCTAATTACGTTACTCAGTGACGATAAATGCTGTGACTACAAAGAACCCGGCCTGCTTTCTGGCAGCACTTCCACATGACCTACGGATCTTGCCAAAGCATAACTTCACATCCCCAAATAACCCCCTACCCATTCTAAGTACCCCGGATCCCCAAGTACCCTGGATCCCCAAGTACCACCCGATCCCAAAGTTACCCCTGACCTCATTGCCCCCGTGCCGCTGACACGTTAAAATGCTCGAACCGATCGTGACGATGCCGGACCCTCCGGCCCCTGTGCAGTGGCACGTAAAAAGCACCCAATCCACTCACGGAGTGGTTGGCGTTAGGAAGGGCATCCAGCCGTAGAAACTCTGCCAGATTCAGACTGGAGCCTGGTGCGGCCCCTGGCTTCCCAGACCCGGTCAAACCGTCCAACCCGTGCTAGCGCGGAAAGCGGACGTTAAACGATGATGATGATGATGATGATATATATATATATATATTTACTCTTTTACTTGTTTCAGTTATTTGACTGCAGCCATGCTGGAGCACCGCCTTTAGTCGGGGAAATCAACTCCAGGACTTATTCTTTGTAAGCCTAGTACTTATTCCATCGGTCTCTTTTGCCGAACCGCTAAGTTACGGGGATGTAAACACACCAGCATCGGTTGTCAAGCGATGTTATGGGGGACAATCACAGACAAACAAACATGCACACAAATATATATATATATATATAATATATATATATATATATATTATATATATATATATATATATATATATATTATATTCAGTTTCCATCTACTAAATCCACTCACAAGGCTTTGGTCGGCCCGAGGCTATAGTAGAAGACACCTGCCCAAGGTGCCATGCAGTGGGACTGAACCCAGAACCATGTGGTTGGTAAGCAAGCTACTTACCACACAGCCACTCATTTTTGCTAGCTAAGTGGACTGGAGCAACATGAAATAAAGTGTCTTGCTCAAAGAAACAATACACCACCAGTAATCAAACTCAGGACCTTATGTTCATGAGCCAACTTCTGTACAGTGATAATACATATCTTGTGGAGTATGCTTCCTCATTTATTTCTAGCCTTCACATATCATCAACATTCACTGTTCCTGTTTCACTAGCATGCAGCATTGCACTTCGTACACAAGCATCATACAATATTCCTTTCACTAGGAGAGAGAGAATCTTTTTATTTCATGTTGAGAAATAGTTCCTTAACCTATTAGCATTCAGATTACTCTGTCATAAATAATTCTTATTTATTCACATTGTTTTCAATTAATCACACTTTATCTTGTGAGCTTTGTGATTTCGATGAATAGGTGTGAGAGGCCTGATCTGACCGGTGTTAACATCTAACAAGTAGAATATCTGAGCTGGATATGACCAGTGTAAACGTTAAAGGGTTAAACATTTCCGTACACTGATGATTGTGTTTTTTGGGGCATGCTTACTTTCGTAGAAGATATCAGCTACTTTTGGGGAACTCTACAAATATTTGACATAATTCTTTTTCACCTTGGGTACACTTGCTGCTAATTGCTCTTCTACATCTGCCACATGAAATTTTCCTTCTCTGACAGCTTGCCATAGAGATACAAAATAATTTCAGTTGTAAAATCTCCACTTAGAAGACCATTTTAATACCCACTCCACAAACGGAATAAAGAAATCCACAGAATAAACGCAAGCACTAATCATCAATGGTTATTCTAACAAACTAATAGACTTAGCTTTAGAACAATAACAAACACAAATACAATGCAATAAATGCATCAGACATCAAACCTCTTAAAAATACACAAACCACACATAAATTGAATTATACGAATCAAATACATACTAATTATAGAACAGATAAACACATTATCAAAAACCTCACAAAACACATTACATCAAACCACATTCATATACTACGAAATACATAAAAATTAAAAACTTTCTTATTAATTACAAACTGCATCTATGTAAACCCATGATCAAGCTATAATGACCAATGTGATTAATAAATTCAATTGAAAACATGAAAGTTATATACTTTATGGCTTCGGCAATGATATATTGGTCGTACAATTACAACCTTCACTTGTTGATTCCCCATGCATGCACAACAAGCAGGAATTGCAATGCACTATACCACTGAACACAAAACAAGCTAGGAACACATGAGTAGACAACACTTGTATACACTACAGAATTCCCCACCAAAATAGACGATTAATGATGAAAGCAATACGTATTTCACAGCAGAGTTCTATAATAAAACATAGAAAACATACACTAGTCACAAACAAAAATAAACACCTGGCTAATAATGATGTATAAATGTAATGGTCAAGATTAAAATTCCAACAGTAACATCTACATCAGTTACTATACAGTTACATACACCGGTATTATTTCATCCAGAAGAGGGAACTCTAGTGTTCCCTACACACTGCCAGGTACTCAGAATATATCTGATAGAAATATTAATATAAAAGATAAAAACTAGAACAGACATGGTTTCAATACAGTACTTCTAAAAGAAAAGCTATTTTCGATGTGTATGAATACATGCATACACACACACACACACACACACACACACACACCACACACACACACACACACACACACACACACATTTTTCTCTCATTCTGATACCTGTGTGTTTGTGTGTGTATTATATATATGCAGGTGTGGCTGTGTGATTAACAAGCTTGCTTCCTCGCCATGTGGTCTCTCGTTCAGTCCCACTATGTGACATCTTTGGCCAACCAAAGCCTTGTGAGTGGATTTGCTAGATGGACACTGAAAGAAGTCCATCATGTGTGTATGTATGTACATGTGTGTTTATATATATATATATATATATATATATATAATGTGGAGGCCCAATGGCCCAGTGGTTAGGGCAGCGACTCGTGGTCGGGGGATCGCGGTTTCGATTCCCCGGCTGGGCGTTGTGAGTGTTTATTGAGCAAAAACACCTAAAAGCTCCACAAGGCTCCGGCAGGGGGTGGTGATCCCTGCTGTACTCTTTCACCACTCTTTCTCCCACTCTTCCTTCTGTTGGCCTGCTCGCTTAGCCAGCAGGGTGGCGTTATTCGAAGGCTAAAACAATGCGAACGCATTGTGACCAGTGATGTGTAACAACATCTGATGGTCTGGTCGGTCACGTGATATATATATATATATATATATATATAGTCTGGGTAATAACCTCATGACATGTATTCGAAAGCCCCTATACAAACATTGGCTACCATATGCCTTTCTATAGCAGGATATTTTCCAAGGCTGGATAAACATGAGGAATTCCACCATTGTATGGGATTAATATAAGAATTATACAATATGAAGATGTTTTAATAGCAAATTGCATTTGTTTCTGCACTGGACACCAGCTTTATGTTGCTCACTTAATATTCATATATCATTATGTAAGATTATTTTTTTTATAATAGCTATATCAATAAATCCAGCAATAAGTGTGTGTTTATGCATCCTCTGGTAGAATGCAATTAGCACTGTTGGATTTGCTTGAGCCACTTGTATATACTATATCATTTTTTCTACAGTTCTTGCTGGTTCATATGTATCTATTTTCATAGTTATTCTAAAGAATAATTTTATATAATCATATATGGATGTAAAATCAGCAACATGAAACAGCTGTCCAGTGCAGAAACAAATGTTGTAATTTGCTATTAAAGCCTACTATTTCCTTCTTTTTGTTATATAATTCTTATAAATATATAATATATATATATATATATATAATATTATATATATATATATATAATATATACATACATACATACATACATATGTGTGTGTATATCTTTTATTTTTTCGCTTGTTTCAGTCATTTGACTGCAGCCGTGCTGGAGCACCGCCCTTAGTCAAGCAAATTGATTCCAGGACTTATTCTGTGTAACCCTACTACGTGTATGACAATCAAATTACAACTTCCATGCAAAATCAAGACAAAGAGAGACAAACGCTCACACTCAATGGACTTCTTTTAGTTTCTATCTACAAAACCCTTTCACAAGGCTTTGGTCAGTCCAGGGCTATAGTAGAAGATATTTGCTCAATGTGCCACATAGGGGGGCCTGAATGTATGACTATGTGGTTGGGTATCAAACTTCTCACCTACACACCACACCTGTACACACACTATATGTATGTATGTACCTACATGTGCAGGTGCATGGCCTAGTGGTTAGCAATGGTGATTTCAATTCCTAGACTGGGTGGTGTGTTGTGTTCTTGAGCAAACCACTTCATCTCATGTTGCTCTGTGATCATTTCAACACCTGACGCATGTATACCGTGCACCTGTTCAGACAACATTGATTTGATGGCAGGAGTGAGCTAAAGTGCAGCATGAACATTTGATCATTATAAACAAATCATTTGTGCAGGTCATTCAGCAAAAGCTGGATATTCGCACATCATCTTCAAGAGGAGAGTCCATCACACACACACACATGATCAGATGTGCTTGACACACAAGTTTCAGCTCCAATGTTAATTGCATTAAACACCCACCATCACTAGGACACGCAGGTCATCCATATTGGAGGGTACACTATAACATAATACAGTTCCTATATAACAGCCTTGCAATTTGTTTGCTCCCCATGCTGGCCTTGCAGGGTGCATCTACCAGTTGCATCAATGGTGTGACGTTATGTGTTGCCTGATACCGAAACATGTAACAGTTGATATAGAAGAGTATCAAGTCAGTACCAATCTTCTCTATCCTTATATAATATAGATGTGTGTGTGTGTGTGTGTGTTGGAACTGTTCACCTCTGTTATTATATATGCTGCATTGATTGTGTCACTCACACTTGATGTGTAACCAACCCACTGGTTGGATGGAACTTCAACCATTACTGTGTCTTTACATTGTATTGCATGTCTTAACAATCTACTCCAACATGTCTGCTTTGTGCCAACAATAACTAAATTTTATGAGACACTTGGTTTGTTTCCATTTATCTTTTTATATTTCTTCAGTATACCTGTCTCCAACAGTGTCTCTCTCTATGTGGAAGGAAACATTGGAGTGTCTATACTGCTGCAAGCATAATGCTAAAGAGTTTTTTTTTTACTTATTTATTTATTTACTTACTTATATATTATTATATATATATATATATATATATATAATTTATTTTATTTGTTTTTGTTTTTTTTGTCTTATTTGATTTCATATTACAATTGTTGAACAACAGTATCATTTGGCTATAAGTTTCCAACCAGCCAGTCACCAGTTGTTCAGATTTCACAGAGAGAGAGGGGGGGGAGATCTGTACCTCAGTGCAGAACAAATATTACAAGGAACCTCATTTTGAAAAACGTTTCAACCATCCCTTTGTTTTGCAGATATTTATTACATCCTTCACCGATATATATTGATAAAAAAACATACATAGAAACACCATGCACGTGCATGCACACACATACACACAGAGCCTAAAATAAAGATCAGATCCCACTTCAGTACTCAAGCTAAACATTTGTCAATTGCCAAGCAGTTGCGTTTCTTATTACACCAACTGAACAGTCTTAGCTGTTGGGAAAACACTTATAACTATCTTTCACTGGATAAGCTAACAACATTGTCTCTTTACCTGTCACATGAGAATCGCTTACACTTCAGCAGCCAGTGCATGTAATGGGATTCTGCAGTTTCTATCTGCCAGCTTTCATTCACAAAGCGCTGGCCTACTCATAACTATTTCTTTACTACCCACAAGGGGCTAAACACAGAGAGGACAAACAAGGACAGACAAACGGATTAAGTCGATTATATCGACCCCAGTGCGTAACTGGTACTTATTTAATCGACCCCGAAAGGATGAAAGGCAAAGTCGACCTCGGCGGAATTTGAACTCAGAACGTAGCGATAGACGAAATACGGCTACGCATTTCGCCCGGCGTGCTAACGTTTCTGCCAGCCCACCGCCTACTCATACCTTTGATAAAAGACATTTGCTCTGGATGCTGTGCAGTGAGATTGAACCTAGATTCATGTGGCTACATTTTTTGAAATCTTTTATCTGTTCTCTTTCTTGTTTCAGTCATTGAACTGCAGCCATGCTGGAGCACTGCCTCAAAGGATTTAGTCAGTGGTTCTTAACCATTTTTGCCTAAGGCCTCAATTGATTGCTATTTTATTCTTCTGGACCCTCATAGCCTTTTGATGTTTAAATAAAATCCTGTTATATTTTTATAACTGAATATTATTAGGAATTGTATTAAAAAATTGTTGAAATATTTTGTGTATTATAGAAATATAACCAATTTTATTGCTCATGAATTTTAACAACAAAATTTTTTATGCCTATACTTATTCTATTGGGCTCTTTTGCCAAACTCCTAAGTTTGCCTACGTTCATACATAATTGTTTTCCCAAATAAACTGCACTTCATGTTTGAGGCTCTGATGAAGCTATAAGGCATTACTCAGGCATTCAACTATAAGCCCACTGCTTCTTATAGTGGAAACAGCAGTAAATAATGAAGTTCATAAGATAATCATTCCTTTGCCACCTCCTTTTTCTTTTATATATATATATATGTGTGTGTGTGTGTGTGTGTGTGTGTATGTATACGACAGCCTCCTTTCAGTTTCCATCTGTCAAATCCAAAGGCTTTTGTTGACCCAGAGCTATAGTAGAAAACACCTGTCCAAGGTGCTGTGCTGTGGAACTGAACCCAGGACCATGTAGTTGAGAAGCAAACTTCTTATGTAGCTGTGCCTGCACCTAAATAAAGAGATTTATTTCATTAATATTTTATCGAAAGACTTTAGTAATATATATGAATTGAAATAGCTACTGGGAATAGGAAACTAAGCCACAGCCTAGGCTGGTATGTAATCTGAAACTGCCAATTAATTCCTTAATTATCACAACTAAAATTATCAAAATGTAAAACGATGTTTAATATTTCCTTCCAATGATATGCATTTAATTAATCTAATAAGGAAAAAAAATCAAGTTCCAACGTTGAAATTATTATTGGTTATATAACCTGCAAGAAATATCAGTCAAATATCCCAAATTTCAGCAGTATCTATTTCATTAACAACTAACAAAAAAAAAAGAAAGAAAGAAAACAATCATGGGCTGACACTAAAATGTCCATAGGAATAACTCAACCTGCTAGAAATAGCTGCAAAATTTCATGCTTTACAATCTTGATAAGAAATGCAAAGACACATCAGATGATAGTGTAGTTCTAGATTTGCTATGATTGAAGAAAATGTAGATGAGGTTGTGTCTTAAGAAGTTCTCTTCCCAACCACATGTTTCCAAGTTCAGTCCTACTGCATGGCACCTTGGCCAAGAGAAGGTACCTGAGGAGTCTATCCCAATGACCCTCCCAAAATTAGTGGGAATAGAAGCTGGATGAATGTGTATCATTTATTATAAAACCTGTTTACTTTCCATTATTGTTGGTATTTTACCCCAGATAGTCCTTCATCAAGTAGACTTATGGTCGAAGATGCTCTAGCCAGAACTACTTAGTCATTTGTCTTTTTGTATATGCACAACTATATATTTCAATGTCTTTTATTACTTTAAGACGGTAGTATATTTTTCTTTATACTTTTCATCTTTATTTTATGCTTTTTTATTTTGCCTATGACCTTAGCAGGGTCTCAGAATCTGGAGGTGGTAGAGAAGGCAAAGTGAAAGAGTAGAAAGAAGAATTCTTGGGTGGCTGCAGAAGGAAGCAGCACATCAGCTTCATGAGTTACCTTCTACTGGAGGCTTGGTCCAGATGCTTGCAACAAAAAGGACTCTGATAAAGGCAATGAAGGGTCAAAAGCTAGAATAGGTCTCCTGTACAAAAACAGTTTCAGTCTAATGAACTTCTATCTATGCAGTTTTATGTGCAAGGCCTTGATCAACCCAAAGCCATAGTATAAGATTCATGTTCAAAGTGCCTTGCAAAAGGATTGAACCTGAAACCATAGTATTACAAAGCAAACATTTCAGTTACATCTTCATGCTTATGACCAATTGATCGAGTGACTCTAGAAGCCTCATTTAGAGTGGCGAGATATAGGAAAAACTTTAAGCTGTGAAACTAATTAGCTCCAGCTGTGTTCCATGTGAATTTCCACCCACACACAAAAACACAATTTAAATGATAATAACTGAGTGATTAAAAAATTCCCACACATTCAAGTTTGAAGAAAGAAGTGGTTTGTAAAATAGTGGAAAATGAAAATCCATTCATAAAAATTCTCTCTTTTCTCAATAGACTAGAATTCCTATTCATTATATAAAAATATGTAAATCAGCTGGAATAATTTTGTAACAAACAAGTATTTAAATATCTTAACAACATGGCTTTATTGTCAAGAGGTTTTCTTAGCAATCATATTGTTCCAGATATAATCCCAATGCACAGCAACACTTTGAGCAAAATGTCTTTTGTCAAACTCATTAGTCTAATCCTTGTAAGAGGAATATGCTTAGATAGAAACTGCGCTAAAGCACAGTTGTACACAAATACATACACACATACAGATGCATGTATGTGTGTATGTACAAGGAGGTGCTGAAAAGTTCCTGGCTTAAAAGAGTATCACGAAAGGCTTGGTTGGAGGCCTAACCATCTGAGTTTTTTTTACAGGGCCATTGCAATAAGTGTGTGAATCTGAGAGAGGAATATGTTGAATAAAATCATACTCTCTCTCTCTCTCTTTTACTCTTTTACTTGTTTCAGTCATTTGACTGCGGCCATGCTGGAGCACCGCCTTTAATCGAGCAACTCGACCCTGGGACTTATTCTTTTGTAAGCCCAGTACTTATTCTATCGGTGTCTTTTGCCGAACCGCTAAGTAACGGGGACATAAACACACCAGCATCGGTTGTTAAGCAATGCTAGAGGGACAAACACAGACACACACACACATATATATATATATACATATATACGACGGGCTTCTTTCAGTTTCCGTCTACCAAATCCACTCACAAGGCTTTGGTCGGCCCGAGGCTATAGTAGAAGACACTTGCCCAAGGTGCCATGCAGTGGGACTGAACCCGGAACCATATGGTTGGTAAACAAGCTACTTACCACACAGCCACTCCTGCACCATAGTTAACTAATTCTCCTGTATTTTCTATTATCTAAAGCCAGGAACCTTTCAGCACCCTCTTACAAATGGGAGTGCTAGGTTATACTCCTTCTACTCCCACTTACCCTACCAAAAACAATTAATAATAGACAAACAGAAAGGTAAAACTTAGCCATCCAGTAAATAGTGTTGAATAGAATAAGCATTAGGCTCACCATTTTCAGTTATAATCTTTGAAGAGAGTGACTCAACATGTCCATAATTTAATAACTGAAATCAATTAAAGAGTATTCGTTCGCACATGCACACTTGCACACACTGTAGAGGCACATGGCCTAGTGGTTAGAGCAGCAGACTCGCGGTCGAGGGATCGCAGGTTTGAATCTCAGACCGGGTGATGTGTGTGTTTGTGAGCGAAACACCTAAGCTCCACGCAGCTCCGGCAGAAGGTAATGGCGAACTTCTGCTGACTCTTTCGCCACAACTTTCTCTCACTCTTTCCTCCTGCATCTTGCAGCTCACTTGTGACGGCCCGGCGTCCCGTCCAGGTGGGGAACCTATACGCCAAGGAAACCGGGAAACTGGCCCTATGAGCCAGGCATGGCTTGAGAAGGAACAAACTTACACACACTAATGTAAGTGCCTGTACCAAACTGAAGAATTGACTGATCGACTGTATCCTTCATTCACCGTTAAAATTTAGGGACCTTACAAATCACTGATTTCTTGTACTGGCAAAATGCTAAGGGGGATATGTATATACATGCGTGTGTATGTATGTATATATATATATATATTCTTTTTCTTTATTCTTTTACTTGTTTCAGTCATTTGACTGCGGCCATGCTGGAGCACCGCCTTTTTAGTCTAGCAAATTGACCCCAGGACTTATTCTTTGTAAGCCTAGTACTTATTCTATTGGTCTCTTTTGCCGAACTGCTAAGTAACGGGGATGTAAACACACCAGCATCGGTTGTCAAGCGATGTTGGGGGGGACAAACACACACACACATATATATATATATATATATATATATATATATACAACGGGCTTCTTTCAGTTTCCGTCTACCAAATCCACTCAGAAGGCTTTGGTCGGCCCGAGGCTATAGTAGAAGACACTTGCCCAAGGTGCCATGCAGTGGGACTGAACCCGGAACCGTGTGGTTGGTAAGCAAGCTACTTACCACACAGCCACTCCTATCTTTTACTTGTTTCAGTCATTTCACTGTGGTCAGTCAAATGTATCAACCCCAGTACTTATCTTCTTTTAAAGCCTAGTATTTATTCTAGCAGTCTCTTTTGTTGAACCACTAGGGTCATAAACACACCAGCACTGGTTGTCAAGTGGTGTTGGAAGACAGACACAAAGATATGCACATATATATACATATATATATATGCAACAGGCATCTTTCAGTTTCTGTCTACCATATCCACTCACAACGCTTTGGCTGGCCCAAGGCTATAGTAGATGACGTTTGTCCAAAGTACCACACAGTGGGACTGAACCCTGAACTATGTGGTTGGAAAGCAAGCTTCTTATCACGCAGCCACATATTTAATAAATATGTAATATATATGCACACACTTATGCAATTTGTGTATGTGTATATATGTATATAGGCCTATATATATATATGCATATGTAAAAAAATACAAACTGGGACAAAAACGCAAAACATTTAGAAGACGATACAAAAAACACGGACGGGACATTCGAAGCCTTCAATCTCTTGACTGAAGATTGAAGGCTTCAAATGTCCCGTCCGTGTTTTTTGTATTGTCTTCTAAATGTTTTGCGTTCTTGTCCCAGTTTGTATTGTTTTTACATATGCATATATGTACCCTTTTAGTCTTATATGTAGGCCTATATATATATATATATATATATATATATATAAATATATATATATATATATATATGTTGGTCCCGGGTTGAGTCGGGGTTAACCACAGTAAATAAGGTACTCAATACATAGCAGAGTAAATGCTGCCTGATGATTTCTTTTGAATGAAACAGTTCTAGTCCTGTAGAAGCTCCTTCTATAAAATAAAAATATATATATATATATGTTATATGCATCATATAAGCATGCATATATATATATATACACACACACACATATATATATACACATATACACACACACACACACACACACACACACATATATATATGTATCATATAAGTCCAAGAATGGAGGTTATGGTGTTACAGTTACTCCTTCATCATGATCGTTTCAACAATACATGGATCACATCTAATACAATGTAAGGTCACACAATCATTTATATCTATATTCATGATGTAGCTGATCCCTGTTGTTGGCAAAACAACTGAAATGTGTGTAATGCCATAACCCCCATTCATGGGCCTACTACCGTACTATACTCCATGACTAATGATTATCCCTGGAATTTCAGTTTGTATGAATGGTTTCCTTTTAAGAATACTGTCCACACATCTGATACAGCTTGGATTTCTAAATCTCCATTTATCTGATATTCATGCACATACATACATACATAAATACATACATGCATGCGTGCATACATACATGCATACATACATACATACATACATTACATGCATACATGCATACATACATGCATGCATGCATGCATACATACATACATACATACATGCATACATATATTTTTGGCGTCATAGGAATATAGAAGTTTCAAGAACTTGAAATAATCCTTTTTGGAAATGGTAGATCTTGAAGCAGATAGAGCTATAAACAATTGTTTGTAAATATTGGGTTAAAAACCCTTTGGATATATATATATATATATATATATGCCTCTATGTATGTGTGTGTGTGTGTGTATATATATATATGCCTCTATGTATGTGTATATATGTGTATATATATATATGCCTGTATGTATGTATGTATGTATATATATATATATATGTGCACACATTTGGCTGTACAGACAGGATAAGAAGTACTCAATACATGTAGAGTTCATTTATTTCTTCAAAGCTGATGATGACTCATTCCATTGTTACTCAGAGTTTCTTACTAAATGTAACCGTTGAAACAGCAAAAAAAAAAAACAATAAAACATTTGGTCGCCTGAGGGAGGCACATTGTGAGGTTGTGAATCATCAAACTCGAATGAACATTCATACATATACACATATGTATATATATATATATATACAGGCACACATACATACATCATGCACACACACACATGCACACATACACGTGCATACACATGCATCCATACACCACGTACATATGTGCATGTGTATATATATGTGTATTTAAAAATAGATATACAAATGCACTTGTAAAAGAACACACTTCTTTACACAATACCTGTATGTCTGTAAGGATTTTAAAAAATATATATTTATATGTATATATAAGTATGTGTGTGTGTGTGCGCGCGCGTGATATATGTATATGTGTGTATATCTATCTCCCTCTCTCTCTCTCTCTCTCTCTCTCTATATATATATATATATATATATATATATATATATATACTGTTGTGTCTAGGAAGAGTCATTTTCTTTTTGTGCCTTATAATTTAACACACTCACTGGTAAAATTTCCACTTATTCCTTATTTTTATTTTCTTAAAATTTTTGTTGCGTCTTGCAACCTTTTCAAGAGTCAAGACTATTACCAGTGAGTGTGTGAAATTATAAGGCAGAAAAAGAAAATAACTCTTTCCAGACACAACAGAATATGCTTCAACACACGCACTCACATAAAGAATCTTGCAAACCAAATCCCAAAACGATATATCATCATCATCATCATTTAGCGTCCGCTTTCCATGCTAGCATGGGTTGGACGGTTCAACTGGGGTCTGTGAACCGTCCAACCCATATATATATATATATATATATATATATATATATGATATTGAGTTTCATGTTTAATTAATATTCTCAAAAATGAAACTTTTTTTGTTTAAAATATTCATTTAACAATATGAAGAATAATTTACAAAATTGTGGGTTGGAAGAGAAAGAAAGGAAGAAATATAATTATTATTGATTGTCTTTCTTTTTGTATTATTATTATTATTGTTATTATGGTGTTGATGGTCCCTTACATTTTAAGTTTAAATTTGGCCAAGGTTGATTTTGCTTTCATCATTTTGGAGTCATTACAATAAATACCAGTTGAGCCCTAAGGTCGATGTAATCGACTTTCCCCTCCCCCAAAATGTGCCCCTTCCATTATTTAATGCAGTATCTGCATAAATATTTAAAGGGGCGCATTGTAGTAAAAAATCTGTTAGTAATTATATAGCACCAGGTCGGCCCTGTGGTCAAAAGACAATCCAAACGTGACCTTCATGACTTTTATTATTGTACCATTATATTACATTGTCTAATATGTCCCTTTCAACCCCTTTTGATATGAACCCATCTGAGACCACCCCTGATTCTGTGATACAAACTTCCTGTTTTAAAGTAATCTAAATTAAAACCTTCAATCAAAATTCCAAACTCCAGCTTAACAATGACAAAGTCTTTTTACTAAATTCTTCATTATTTTTGAAAAAATCAATTGAAACAACGGCAGTGTATTTGAACAGGAATATGTTAACAAAAGGGGTTAAAATGATTGACTGTGTTTTGAGGGAGTTTTGACAGCTATGTCTAGAAGGTTGAATGACCACATAAAGGCATTCGCCTCACTCCCTTTGGAATTCTAGCGTGTTGGTTGGGGAGGGGATGAAGTTGGAGGAGAAAGAGAAGTGGGGACAGAGGAGGGGGTGGAGTTGTGGTAGGTCTTGTTACAAAACTCCACTTGTATGAGAGAAGTTGTTTATTGTATGATCTGTGGTTGTTGTTGTTGTTGGCGGTGGTGTTTAACCCCAAATCAACCTTGTTTGAACGGACCTGTGATCAAAAGACGTTCCAGTCATGACCATCACATTTCCATTTTTTTTCTTTTTTTTTTTTTCCCCTCATTTCAAAACAGTTTAGGACTACATCATCTAACGTTTGAGCCTGTGAGTCCTTCCCTTTTTTTTTTTTTTTTTTTTATTATTTTGCTTTTGAAAACAACACGTAAGGTAAGGCATGATCTGAGGGAAGATTCGACTGCTATTTCTAGTAGGCTCACTTCTCTTTTTCCGCTTGGAGTTCCAGCAAGTTGGTGGTTGTAAGGAGGGTAAGGAGCAGCCAAGTGAGACTAAGAGAGAGATGGGGGGGGGCAGAGAGGGGACAGTGATTTATGGTGGGACTTCTTACCAAACCCCAGCTGAACAACAGAAAAGAAGCTATGTAATAATATATGGTAGAAATGTCCTTATGCATATACAGACTACTGCCTCTTTAATTCTCTCTCTCTCTCTCTCTCTCCTTCTATCTATTTCTCTCTTTCTCTGTTTCTGGTGAATAGTGGCAAGGCTGGTAGTTCCTGGTTTCAGCTTCTACTTCTTCTTCATCTCCATCTTTTTTTTCTTTTTCTTTTTGTATTCTTTTTCTTCTTTTTCTTCTTCTTCAACCCAAGTCTTTCTTCCTTCCTTCCTTCCTTCTTTCCCTGCTCTGTCTCCTTTAAGAATCTCTGGTTTCAGTTTTAGATTTCTTAGCTTGTTCTCCTCACCTCCCTTCCTCCCACACTTGCTCGCTCTCTCTCTCTCTTACCTTCCCTCCTTTTACTCCTCCTCCTTTCTGGTTTTTGACAACAACCACCACAACCACTACAACAACAACAACAACAAAGGAGAAATTACTCTAAACTCAACAACACAGAAAGCCAGAAGCCTTTGGGAGCCTTTTTGTGTGGGGCTCACTCCATCTGTCTCTCACTCACTCTCTCTCTCCCATTTTCTCTCTCTCCATCTGTTTCCCTCTCATTTTATCTCTACATCGCTTGCTATTTTATTCTCTCTTTCTTGCTTTTATTCCTGTATCTGTCACTCCAGTTCTCTTTTTCTCTCTCATTCTTTTGTTACACTTTCTTCATTACAAAATCACTCCCTCTTTCTATCTATCATCCACACTCTTATTATTTTTCTTTCATTTTTTTCTCCACATCTCTCTCTCTCTCTCTCTCTCTCTTCTCTTTCCATAATTCTTCATTCTTTTTTC
This sequence comes from Octopus sinensis, assembly GCF_006345805.1. Lineage (NCBI taxonomy): Eukaryota > Metazoa > Mollusca > Cephalopoda > Octopoda > Octopodidae > Octopus > Octopus sinensis. The sequence continues at coordinate 29,148,260 of NC_043019.1, read as the reverse complement.
CTTCTTTCTCTCCTCTCCTCTCCTCTTTTCTTTCCTTCAACTACTTCAGGATTTTGATTTTTCCACTGAAATCATCAGTAGAGCTCGAAAAATTGATGGAAATTGAGGTAACATTTATGTAAAAAAAAATAATAATAATAATAATTCAATGTTGTTATTCCTTCTATCTTTCTTTCTTCCAATCTTTCTTGTTTGATATCGTTACCTGCTTGGTTTATGCTTTTCCTGTCTGGGCCCTCTTCTCCATCTTCGCCGCCTCCTTCTTCTTATTTCTTCTGTAAGTACATCTCAGTAATACATCTTCCACTGTCATTGTTACTGGTCTTACTTCTTACCATTCTATGAAGTTACTGTGTGTGACTGTTAGAAAGAGACTTCACATATTTTGGCTCCTCTTTATAAATGTCACTATAATCCTGTATGTTTGTGTGTGTGTGTATATATATATATATATATATGTGTGTATGTATAACCACCCACACACAGGCAGTTATGCTCACGCATGCATGTACAAGCATATCTACCTACATGTATTTATACTTTTGCCTGTAGTGTGTATAACTATAGTTGTAAACATTTGTTCATGTACACATACATAACTAAAACCATTTACACCCATGCATATAGTGAGATGCGTGTATGCACACATGCATGCATACGCACAAACATGCGTGCACGCTATACATACGGACATGCTTTAAACCTGTAGTGTATACATATGTATGTATATACATTCATAAGTCAGAACATACAGGTTCACATGCATATTGAAATGCATGTAGTTATACACATACATGATCAGAGACAAATATATATATACACACTTCATGTACACATACATAACTAAAACCATTTACACTCATGCATATAGTGAGATGCGTGTATGCACACACACGCATGCATACGCACAAACACGTGTGCACGCTATACATACGGACATGCTTTAAACTTGTAGTGTATACATATGTATGTGTATATATATTCATAAGTCAAAACATACAGGTTCACATGCATATTGAAATGCATGTAGTTATACACATACATGATCAGAGACAAATATATATATACACACATATATATATATACACATATATATATACACACTTCAGCCTGTAGTATTTACACATGAATATACATGGCCAAACATGTATATGGACACATACGTAAATCAAAACAGATTCATACAAAATGACATGTATACATGTAGATGCATGTATGTGTCATACATGCATTCTTTAGGCTGTAATTTGTGTATATATATATATACACACACATATTCACCTACTAGTGTATTTGTATGCATCTATAAATGAAAGCACACAGAGATATGGACATGCCATGGCATGCCTACATACAACATACACTGGTATATACACACACATATACATACAGGCTTGGAGTTGGTATAACTACAAATGCATATAGACATACGAAATATATGTAGCTATCTACATACCTAACTTCATACATACATACAGGCTTGTAGTTTGTATACATACACACACACAGATATATATAAATATAAGTACCAGTCTGCATACCTACATACCTAACTTTATACATACATACGTACACACATGCAATACATACAAGCTCGTAATCTGTATACATACACACACATAGACATACAATCTATGTACCTACCTACCTACATATGTACTTCATGCACACTTACATACATACATACATACATACATACATACTCGTGGTTTGTATACATACACACACATAGACATACAACTATATTTACCTACCTACATATATACGTAACTTCATGTACACATACATACATACATACACACATACATACATACACACACACACACACATACATACATACATACATACATACTGCTTGTTGATGTTGTTATTTGTCATTTTTTGTTTTGTTTCACTTATTGGACTGCAGCCATTCATTATTATTATTATTATTATTATTATTATTATTATTATGATTATTATCATTATGATTATTATCATCGTTGTTGTTGTTGTTGTTGTTATGTCTTGTTGTTATTTTTAACTATTTGTACTGCGTCTGCCTAACTAATCTGTCTGTCTATCAGTCTATCCAGTCGGACCATATGTCTCTCTTGCTTTTAAACTGTAAACAAAAACAATGCAAGCTACTTCATTGCTCTCTCTCTCTCTCTCTCTGCTCTCTCTTTCCCTCTTTCCTCTCTCTCTCTCTCTCTCTCTCGCTCTCTATATTCTTTTCTGAGGTGTTAATATCTTTACACTTATGCTGCGTATATTATCACTCATACACATTGCAGAGGGAGAGATGAAAGAATTCTGCAAAATAATAACAAAAGTTATAGGTTCCGTTTTCATCCCCAAAAAGCCGCAAAAAAAAAAAAAAAAAAAATCCTTCTCAAGGGCCTGATTTTCACAGCAAGACTAAGTGTATGTGGATGTGACTGTACATTTATTTATTTATTTATTTATTTATCAATAACTCATGTTGAATCAGCATTTGTCTGTGTGTGCATGTCTGCATGCATGCATGTGTGTATGTATGTGTGTGTGTGTATATATTATACAAATGGCCATACACACATTCACACAAGCTTAGAGAAATTTTAGAATTTTTTCTCTAAATTTTAATCTATTTTTATGTTATATGTGTGTATATGTATGTATGTGTGTGTGTGTGTGTGTTGTTTATTTTTACAAAATTTACTGTGTTTATATTTATCGTCATTGCCACCACGACCATCACCACTCCAAGTTATGCTGGAATCTTGTGCTGTTTCCAATTTCTGATTTCAGTGCCAAAATATATATATGCAGAGTAAAGTTGGTGATATTGAAAGTAATGTCTTAAGATTGCTAGAAACTATTTAGCTTTTGTTGAGATAAATGAGATTTCCTTCTACATTGGTTTTTAAACTTTCCAATATAATTTTATAAATGTAATTTATGTCAAAAAAAAAAAAGCAAAAAAAAAAGCACAAAACAATACATACTTTCATTGAGGAAAATGTCTTCTATTCTTCTTTTACCTATCGGTTCCTCTGATTTAGTACTTGCCTTGGTAATGAGTTGATGAAGTTTTGACTTTTTTTAATGTTCTGCATTGCATCACTAGTCAATATTTTCATAAGGATTTGTTGTGACTGTTTAACCCTTTCGTTACCGTATTTATTTTGGGATGCTCTGTGTTTCTTTCAATTACTTTAAATATAACAAAGAATTTAGTAAAATAACTTTGTTATCATTCAGCTAGTGTTAGGAACATAAATTGTGACTTAGATTTGGTGGAAGATTTTAATTCAGAACTTATGAAAACAAGACATTTGTACTACAGAGCCAGAGCTGGTTTCAGCTGGGTTGGTAATGAAAGGGTTAACAAAGTGCTTCTCACCTGGGGACCATATGACCGTTGCAAGGGAGATGGGGGTTCATTTAAGATTTTATTGTTAAAATTTGTGTGCAATAACTTGCTTATATTTCAACAATACAAAAAAATATTTTTGCAGCTTTTTATACAGTTCCTAATAATATCTAATCATAAAAATTTATTGAAGATTTTTTTTTTTAAACATTGAATGGCTATAAGGGTTCCATCCAAGTAACATAGGAATCAAATGGGTCCATAGGCAAGAAGTGTTTGAGAACCACTGGTTTAGCCCAAGTTCACTACATTTATGTTGGGATGATGGCAAGGGATTGCCTGTAAAACTTGGGCACAGCAAATATCACAAGAGATTCTGTTTGAACGTACTGGTTTATCAGTTTTCTCAATAATGTTTACATCTTTCACTCATATACATTAACAAAACAAACATACAGACACGGCTACATTCATAGATACATGTGTATTTTTATTCATATATGCATGCATTCTTACCTTCAGCCCTGGCGTGGCTGTGTGGTAGGAAGTGAGCTTCCCAAACACATGGTTCCAGGTTCAGTCTCACTGCGTGGCACCTTGGGCAAGTGTCTTCTACTATAATCTTGTTCTAACCACAGCCTTGTGAGTGGATTTGGTAGGCTGAAACTGAAAGAAGCCTGTCATATGTGTGTGTGTGTGTGTGTCTCACTCTCTTTGAGTTTGTGTTTGTCCTCCACCAGCGCTTGACAACTGGTGGTGGTGTGTTTACATCCTCATAACTTAATGGATCAGCAAAAGAGGCTGATAGAATAAATACTAGGCTTTAAAAAAAGGTCCTGAGGTTGATTTGTTTGACTAAAACTCTTCAAGGCAGTGCCCCCACATGGCCGTGGTCAAATGACTGAAACAAATAAAAAAAAATACACACAGATTGTGGACTTCTACAAATTTTCCGTTTACCTAATTCCACTTCTGAAACATTATTGCTAAATCTAAGACAATAGTAGGATGTACCTACCCAAGCTTTTTCAGCTGGAGGATCAAACGTGGAACCAACTTGTTTGCAAAACAACTTCATAACCACAACCATTATTTGGGACTGAAAAGTTTACATTGGTGTATTCTGATTTGGCATTGCTATATTCTTTAAGCAAGTATTCAAAATATACCTATTTCTTTACTACCCACAAGGAGCTAAACACAGAGGGGACAAACAAGGACAGACAAACGGATTAAGTCGTTTATCAACCCCGAAAGGATGAAAGGTAAAGTCGTCCTTGGCGGAATTTGAACTCAGAACATAACAGCAGACGAAATACGGCTACGCATTTCGCCCGGTGTGCTAACAATTCTGCCAGCCCGCCGCCTTCTTATTCAAAATATACCATAGAAAATAACTTCAGGGACTCACTGGTTTGGCTGCTCTGCATACATAATGCAAGAAATTTAACACAAAATATCAGGGTCACAATTGCCAAGTAGCATTTATATTTCATTGTGAAATAAAAGTGGTACCATATTTTCCGGTTTACAAGTCGAATTTTTCAGACCAAAATTTATTGCGGAAAAAAAAAAAAAAGGGGTAAGTTGACTTGTACACCAAGTCAACTTTGGCAGATCGTAAAATACCATGGGAACTTGGAAAAGGTAACGACAAGGTGTGAATGTTTACACTACATACTATGTCGACTTGTATGCTGAAAATACAGTAAGAAGAAAAAATATGTGGCTGATTTTTAGGTAAAAAAATTTGGAGGTTGTATTACATACAAAACTGTATTGTATTGATGTAAAAAATAATAATTTAAATTGAACTTTAAAAGTTTTTCTTTATCTCTCTACACCCCCCCCCCCATCAAATTCTCTCATCGATGTCACTAGTTCCTTCAATTTGAAATATTCACAAGACCAACCTTCAACTCAGGTGTAACAATAAATACACACTGTAGCATTCTTTACTGTAACAATATTTTCCATGCTGTAAAATCACCTTGGCCTAGCAGACTGTTGTTTGTCACTCGAGTCTCTCTGAGTCTCTCTATAAAGCGATTCGGATGATGCAAATGAAGTTGTTTAGCCCCAGGTCGGACCTGATTCTGCAGACCTTTGATCAGATCAATAAGTATTCCAGCAGTGACCATCCTCCTCCTTCTTATAGCATGGTATTAATAGTGGTAGTGATTGTGATGTGGATGGTTGTGGTGATGATGGTACTCTCTGTCTCTCTATTTGTCTGTCTGTCTCTCTCTCTGTCTCTCTCTCTCTCTCTCTCCCTCTCTTTCTCTATTTCTCTTATACAGATGTTCTGTCACTAACTTTCTCTCTACTCTGGCTTTTTCTTTCTTTCATGCACTCTATTTCTTTTTCTGGTTTTTCATCTGTCTTCATCATCCTTCAAAACTTCCATGCTTCCTGAAATTTGCCAACAGGACACCTGATGCCCTTGTCCTCTTTATTTTTTTAAATGACTCATCCACCGTTCACTTCCTGTGTGTTATTTTATGTACTGTTCATATTTTTCGGCTACTTTTTCTGATGAGTTGTAGTACACCTGAGCACTATATACAATAAATTCATTAATATTGGTCTCAAATTTTGGCACAAGGCCAGCAAGTTCAGAGGAGGGGATAAGCTAGTTACATTGACCCCAGTCCTCAAGAGAGATGAAAGGCGAAGTTGACCTTGGTGGAATTTGTACTCAGAACATAAAGACAAATGAAATGCTGCTAAGCATTTTGCCCAGCATGGTGAAAGTTCTGCCAGCTGACCCCCTTTTCTGTGCTGGCATGGGTCACATGGAACTGGCTGGTGCAGATTTTCTGTGGTCAGATACTCTACGTACTGCCGACTCTCCCTTTTAACAAGCAAGGTGTTACTGCCTTGTGTCTGGGCATGTTTTTGTGGAAGATTGGAAATGAAAAACACTGCATGTGTGATAGTGACACTCACTTATGAGGGGGTGCTACAAAGTTCCTGGCTTTAAGGGTATCATGAAAGGCCTGGCTGGAGTTCCAAGTTTCCGAGTCCTTTCACAGAGCGTAGGAAAAATGAAGAACTACTGCAATAAGTGTGTGAATCTAAGAGGGGAATATGTTGAATAAAATCGTAAGTAACTGGTCCTCTTGTATTTTCTTTTGCCCAAAGCCAGGAACTTTTCAGCACCTCCTTGTACAGCTATCAGGCAAAGTCAAGACAAGGAAACATACACACAAACAACTCTGCATACACACACACACACACACACACACACACACACACACACACACACACACATGTATGCATACATATCCACGGCCTGGGGCTATAGTAGAAGACAGTAGAGCTAAACAGGAAACCACATGGTTGGAAAGTAAATTTTTATCCACACATCCATGCTTGTATGTGTGTGTGTGTGTGTGTGTGTAACATGTGCATGTTACAAAGCCTTGCTGTGATCAAATGAAGAATATAAACACATTCTTTTTGTGTGTGTGTGTGTGTGTGCGCACATGCATGCATGTGTGTTGTTTCTAATATAGACACACAGCCTGAAATTTGATTGTAGTGGGACTAGTTGATTATATCAATCCCAGTATTTCAATGGTATTTTATTTTATCGACCCAGAAATGTTGATAGACAAAGTCAACCATGGCAGAATTTGAACTCAGAATGTAAAGAGCCACAAGGAATGGCACTAAGCAACTTGTTCAAAGTGCTAACGGATCTGTGAGTCTGCTGACTTTATATATATATAAATTTTTTTTTTGAGCCCTTTTAAAGCCTAGCCAGGCTCACGGGTCCGGTTTCCTGGTTTCAATGGTTTATGTGTTCCCCAACTGGATGGCTGGATGGGACACCAGTTCATTGCAGCGTTACTCATTTTTGCCAGCTGAGTGGACTGGAGCAACGTGAAATGAAGTGTTTTGCTCAAGAACACAACGCGTCGCCTGGTCCAGGAATCGAAACTACAATCTTACGATCATGATACTGACACCCTAACCACTAAACCACACATCTCCACACACACACACACATATTATATTTCACTTAGGCATTGTGATACTAATAACCTGGTGTAGAATTCATTTTTGAGGTTCCAATGAAGCGATAATCTGTTACTCAGGCACTCGACTATGAGTCCACTGTCTATTCCTTTGTCATCTCTTTTGCCTTTTATTTTCCTTTCATATACATACATACACACACACATAAACATGCTCACACACCATGTAATATACATACACATACATATTGTGTATTCACAGATACTCACACACACACATACACATATATGAAATAAAGAGACAGATAGAAAGAGGAAAAGATTGATTAATCAATTTGGTTGTCATTATCAATATAGTAATATTTACATAGATTTGCATAGAACCAGCCTAACTCTCGTTAGTGGTATATTATATTTTGCTGTCCACATCATTAACTACAAACAAAGGTATCATGAGATCAAATCATCTTAATTACTGATTCACTGAATAATATCTCCTTTATCTTTCCTGTCTTTCGTCTGAACCAAGCAGTGATAGTATATTACACAACTTCACGATATTCTGGGTAAAATGCACAATCTGAGGAATCTTGCGCTCAGTGTAATTTTTTTCAGGTGTTTGATTTCGTGATTTACTTTATAACCTCTACAGTGCTTGTGTCAGCATAACCTTTCATAGCGCACTTTCTTTTAAGAATCAATTGGTGCAAGTATGTGTCATTATCTATCCATACACGCTGCTCACTCACTCACATTTTGGTTCTCTCTGGTGCACAGTCTTGCAATTTAGAACACCTCGTACCTGTGATCCTCACACAGTAGAACTCTGATTAATCCAACTTAACTGTTAAGATGTTAGGATATGATTTGAAGGTGATCTGACTGCTATATCTGGCAGCCGGTGTGACTGCATAGAGCAGTGCTTTTCAACCAGGTTCCATACAGCTCTTGGGGGTTGACATAAGATTTTGTTGTTAAAATTTACATTCAATAAATTGGTTATACATCTACAATACACAAAATATTTTAAGAATTTTTTTTTTTTTTACAATTCCTAATAATATCCAATTATAAAAGTATAATAGGATTTCTTAAACACAGAACGGTTATGAGGGTTCACCCAAGTAAAATAGGAATGAAAGGGTTCCATAGGTAAAAAAAATGGTTCAGAACCACTGGCATAGAGGAATTTTTATTCTCTAAAATCTAATGTATCGTTATTACTTAAGACAGTATGCTTAGTGGGAGATTTAACTGCTATTTCTAGCAGATCGACTGATGTAACCACACAAAGGCTTCTTCATGGTAGTTTTCATGTTTGGGCTTATTCAGATGCGTTTCAAATGTCAGATCCATTTTATATTGAAACTAGATGGATTCAATACAATAATATTTTCATACCTCTCTCTCTCTTCACTTTGTCTTGCTCTCTCTCTCTCTTTCACACACACTCTCTCTTTCACACACACACACTCTCTCTCTCTCTTTCACATACACACACTCTCTCTCTTTCACACACACTCTCTCTCTCTTTCACACACACACACTCTCTCTCTCTCTCCTCTGTTTTGCTTAGTATGTCTCCCCATCTCTCATCTCTTGCTTTCTGTGTGTGTCTCCCCTTCTCTCTTCTTTCTTTTACAATGTGTGTCTCCTCCTCCCCTCTCTCTTTTTCTTTGACAATCTCTCTTTCTTTCTCGCTCTCTCTCTCATTCTTTGACACTGGCTCTTTCTACCTCTCCTCTATCCCCTCTCTTTCTTCCTCTCTCTCTCTCCCCGCCTCTCTGGTTCATCAAACTAAACCAAAATGATTAATATCTCTGATATCCTGCTAAACTTCACCTATTTCACCTGTCGGAGATATTACTATTTGATATCACCATCTCAGTTATTGTGCCTGATTTGTGTTCAGTGATTGATAGGCAAAGTTACCCATCGCTGCCCCTTAACACTGACTTTGTCGAGTGCAGGATGGTTGAGTGGTTATGAAGTTCCACTTCACAACCAACCCATGTGAATCTGATTGTGATCCAGCAATATGAAACCTTGGGCAATTTAGCAAGTTATCTTATAACATTGCCTTAGGTTATTGACTCAGTGTCTTGTGAGTTACATTTGGTACCAGAAGACTATTTCATATATATATATATATATATACAATCTTTACTCTTTACTCTTTTACTTGTTTCAGTCATTTGATTGTGGCCATGCTGGAACACTGCATTTAGTCGAGCAAATTGACCCTAGGATTTATTCTTTGTAAGCCTAGTACTTATTCTATCGGTCTCTTTTACCAAACTGCTAAGTTACAGAGACGTAAACACACCAGCATCGGTTGTCAAGTGATGTTGGGAGGACAAACACATACATATGTATATATACATATATACGATGGGCTTCTTTCAGTTTCCATCTACCAAATCCACTCACAAGGCTTTGGTCGGCCCGAGGCTATAGTAGAAGACACTTGCCCAAGGTGCCACGCAGTGGGACTGAACCCAGGACCATGTGGTTGGTAAGCAAACTACTTACCACACAGCCACTCCTATGCCTATATACACAATCTTTAGTCTTTTACTTGTTTCAGTCATTTGACTGTGGTCATTCTGGAGCACCGCATTTATTCGAGCAAATCGACCCCAGGATTTATTCTTTGTAAGCCTAGTACTTATTCTATCGGTCTCTTTTGCCAAACTGCTACGGGAACGTAAACACACCAGCATCGGTTGTCGAGCGATGTTGGGGGAACAAACACAGTGAAGTTACTTCCATACTGGAGTATACATGAACGTCATCATCATCATCATCACCTTGTTTTCCACTTTTTGCGGTCATTGGCGTGTTTCTTGGCTGCTTCCCATGTCAGGCCGGTGGTCTTGAGCTCATCCAAAATGCTCCGCTTCCATATCTGCTTCGGGCGTCTTCGCTTCCTTTTCCTTTGCAGGTTCCAGTCAAGTGCTTGTCGTGTAACATTTGAGGATTCTTTCTGCATCCATCTCCATTTCCTTCATCTAATCTGAACACATATGGGCTCCTGGTTGGCCCTTTCCCACATGTTGGTGTTAGGCACTCTGTCGAACCACTTCAGATGGAGGATCTGCCGGAGACATTTGTTGATGAAGGTCTGGATCTTCTTGTAGCTGCTGCAGGTGGCTCTCAATGTTTCGGCGCCATACAAAAGCACAGATTTTACATTTGAACTAAATTAGAGGAGTTTAGTTCGATTTGAGATGGCAATGGACTTCCATATTGGCCAAAGAATAACAAAGGCTTGCCAAGCCTTCTTGCTTCTTACTGTGATGTCTTCGTCTGATCCACCTGAATTGCTGATCTTGCTGCCAAGATAGACAAACTCAAACTCACTAACGTCCTCCACAGGTGCCCCCTCGATTGTGATTGGCTTGAGAGATCATGCACGGACCACACTGTGACGCTCTGAGTCATTGTGGAGCAGACAATGGAATGGCAAACGTCACTCTATTTGTGCTTCATCGACTTTGAAAAAGCATTTGACAGTATAAACAGCCTGACAATCTGGGACATTTTACGACACTATGGTGTGCCAGAGAAGATCATGGGCATTATTCGATTTTCTAACTTAGAGGATCTCTCTTTCTCTCTGTTACTTGTTTCAGTCATTTGACTGCGGCCATGCTGGAGCACCGCCTTTAGTCGAGCAAATCAACCCCGGGACTTATTCTTCGTAAGCCCAGTACTTATTCTATCGGTCGCTTTTGCCGAACTGCTAAGTTACGGGGACGTAAACACACCAGCATCGGTTGTCAACCAATGCTAGGGGGACAAACACATACACACACATACATATATATATATATACATATATACGACAGGCTTCTTTCAATTTCCGTCTACCAAATCCACTCACAAGGCATTGGTCGGCCCAGGGCTATAGCAGAAGTCACTTGCCCAAGATGCCACGCAGTGGGACTGAACCCGGAACCATGTGGTTGGTTAGCAAGCTACTTACCACACAGCCACTCCTGTAAATTTCTGAGGATTCTCATTAGTTTCTTTCCTTTCAGTGTTTCCTTGAAGAAGGACTCTATGCAAAACTCTGGATTTTCCACTCCCTGCAGCAAATTCACTTTATTCTTTTTATCAATTTAACCAAATCATACAAAACAGTACATGTGAGGAAACATGAGGGTTGGTCACAAAATGAGCACCTGAAAACCTCCTCACTCAATAAGGTTCATCTAACCCATGCTGTCATAGAAAAGTGGATGTTAAAACAATGTTTTATATATATGTATATATATGTGTGTGTATATATCTATATACACATAAATATACATATATGCGCACACGTGTGTGTGTTAGTGTGTGTGTGTGTGTGTGTATATATATCATCGTCCATCTTTCTTTTCCTCATGTGATCATCTTTCCCTTCTTTCAGGACTGTCCTAAGGACTGGACGTGTCCTATCTCTCTCTTCTTTCTTTTTTCTTCTCAAAGAAAATATTTCTCCAGCATTCGCTATTTTAACCTCATTCTGGTCTAATGATCCTCCATGTTTGTTTTCGTTCGATTTCCTTGTATGTCCTGTTTTCGTTCCTAACTTTGACCCTCCACAAATCCCAAATTTTATTTTGGTACTTATGGGTGCAACTGTCTTTGAAGACTCATATTGTTGTTCAGTGATTGAAATGAGGAGTAGATAGACATTTGACAACTTATGAAAGGTTGTTCTTTATGTTACTTGTCCTGTTTTCCATTTGTTTCTCTCGTTGTTTGCATATTGAACTCATTTGTTTTCATATTTCATGTTGTTTACTATTGGTGACATCCTGTACCCATATATGCATGTGTGTATATGTATGAGTATGTGTGTGTATATATATATATATATATATATATATCTTATATAAAATCTATTCTGTCTGTCTGTGTGTGTGTCTTCTCGGATCTCGGGCATCCTCCATCCAATTGCACTCAGATTTGATATGTAGATACCGACGGTATCAGGGCATGTATAAGTCTTGAAAAAATTACAAAAATCAATTCCAGGTGAGAATGCGATCAATAAAGCTATTTTTGTCCTGCTTTTCTTCTGTCACGTTTCATTTTTTGATGTTTTTGTACTGCTTAAGGGCACATTTTCTTTCCTGCCAAGCTTACTGTTTAAACCATGTTTGTGTTCTCCTAGTCAACAGCCTTATCATTACTAGTACTTTAAACTCTCCGGTTGCATATTTGTGTGAATAAAATCGTTTTTCTTTGGAATAGAAAAAAAGTCTATCTTTATTTCTTCTTTTGCTGGGGTCTCAAATTTAGGTTAAATCGGTGTTTCTCAAAAGGGAGGCCTATGGGTTGGTCGGACAAGTTGTTTTGAGAAAATTTGGTTTAAATGTTTGACAACTCAGCACCATCCATTGGTCGGGGGGTGGGGGGGTTCCTTTTGCTCATGTATATACATACATATATATATATAGAGAGAGAGAAATAATAGCTGAAATAATAGCAGAATCACTGTAAATGCTTTTACTCCATGGGTTTTAAACTATGTTAAATCATTCTGAATGTCCTTCATTTTGAAGTTCGTGAATTCATCTGATGAAAACAGTTTCATTAACCAATTAAAGGGGTCGTTAGAAACAACCATAATGGATTAACATCTGTACTTCTGCTACTCATTTATATATGTGTGTGTGTATGTATATATATATCTCTTTTACTTGTTTCAGTCAGTTGACTGCGGCCATGGTGGAGCACCGCCTTTAGTCGAGTAAATCGACCCCAGGACTTATGTTTTGGAAGCCTAGTACTTATTCTATCGGTCTCTTTTGCTGAACCACATAGTTATGGGGACATAAACACACCAGCATCAGTTGTCAAGCGATGTTGGGGAGACAAACACAGACACACAAACATATATACATACATATATATATATACATATATGCAACGGGCTTCTTTCAGTTTCCGTCTACCAAATCCACTCACAAGGCTTTCGTTGGCCCGAGGCTATAGTAGAAGACACTTGCCCAAGGTGCCACGCAGTGGGACTGAACCCGGAACCATGTGGTTGGTAAGCAAGCTATTTACCACACATATTCACATACACACGCACACATGTATATATACATACACATATATATTGGGAGGCATGTGGTCTAGTAGTTTGGGTGTTACACTCCCAGTTCACAAGATCATGGTTTCCAGTTCTGGACCAAGTGATGCGTTGTGTTCATGAGCATTTCATTGCACATCGCTCTACAATCACTTCAACACCTGATGTGTGGGACATCATACACCTGTACAGGTATTGTCAATTGATGGCAGTAAAAATCACTACTGTGCAGCACAAATATTTCATTGCTATAAACAAGTCAGCCACACAGGATGTTCAGCAAGAAATTGTGGAACCCTCTGTTGTCTACAACAGGAAAAAATCTATGATATATATTGCATACATGCTTACATATATGCAGACAGACTGTATTATTTCAGTGGTTATCTACAACTTGCAAATTGCTTCATTTGGTGATTAGCACAGCTGTATCTACATGCTTCAGAGAATAAAAAGTAAAATAATATTTTATACTCTAAAGAATCTTGATATAGCTGCACTGATCTCCAGATGAAACAATTTCCAAGCTGTATGTAAACCACTGAAATATATAAAAAAAAAATAAATACGGCTACACTCTGCCATTAAATGCAGTGGATACTTTTTCATTTATGATTCGCAGACACTTCAGCCTTGTGACTAAAGGATACCTGTGTTATTATTATTATTATTATTTTTATTATACATGTGTATTTGACAGTGCATTGTTGTATCACTAACCTCTCTCTCTCTCTCTCTCCTCTCTCTCTCTCTCTCTCTTCAACAACCTGTTTAAGTATTAACCAGTAGTAGTAGCAGCGGTAGCAACTAATGTCAAAAAAGAAAATGATAATAATAATAATAATAATAATAATAATAATAATAATAATAATAATAATAATATAATAATAATGAATGAATGAATAAATAAGTAAAATATTTCTCAAATAACTACTGATTTCTTTTGACCCAAGTTTCTGACTGTAAGTCTCACCTGAATCAGAACAAAAGGTGTGTTTGTGTACAGCATTTGTGTGTGTGTGTGTGTGTGTGTGTGTGTGTGTGTGTGTTTATGTGTTGGTGGGTGTGTATCAGAGAAATGTTTTTATTTATTTAATATTAGTATAATTGACCTCAGGCAGTGTGTGTGTGTGTATGTGTGTGCATACATGTGTGTGTATGTATGTGTGTGTAAGAAACACAGAATCTAGGGAAACTGTATATTTGTATATGTATACATATGACCCAAACAGCAGACCTACCTACTGTTGTCTATTTATAGGTCATGTGTAAGGTGTTGGTGGAGAGAGAGAGAGAGTGAGAGGACAGGATTGAGGTGACAGGAATTTTGGAATGACAGCTTTTGTACAGACAAGACACTCACCTTATACCTACTATTTAATTTCTATTGCATATTTAACTGCTTAGTTTGTGTACTTTGCTTTTTTTTCCCTACCTTGCTTGGAGGAAGGAAGTACAAGCGATGTCTCTTTCTTTGCCAGCTAGTTTGTAAACTAGCAAACTTCAGTGATTACTGGATTTTCAGAGAGGCCACTTTTATCACTTTTATTACCATCATCATTATCAGTAGTAGTAGTAGTATAGCTTCTACTACTTTTAAGAAGTATTAGTATTGGTTGTGGTACTACTACTACTACTACTACTACTACTTTTAAGAAGTATTAGTATTGGTGGTGGTGGTGGTGGTGGTACTTCTACTACTATTACTACTACTACTACTATCACTACAACTAACTTGTAATTTTCAAATGAAGTTGGTGGTGAAACTGTTATAGAGGGATCTCCATCTATTGCTACCGACACTTCAACCACCACTGAGCCAAACTTATATATTTCCAACAAGGCCCTCCCACTGCTAACATCATTCAAACTGTAACAATTCTGTCTTTCAAATTTTTTTTTTTTTTTTGTAATTATTATTCTCCCTACTTTACCCTTAACTTTGTCCTGTACATTCCCATTCTCCTCATCCAATGTTGTTTTTCGAAAAACAACAGCATACATAAACTATTTTGAAGTGAAAGCTGGATATCAATTATAAGCAGGCCCAGTGACCATGGACCATGTAGAAGTGTTCCTTCACAACTACAACAACTTCATTTAGTTTTTTCTTTTTTTTTCGCTGTCTTTCTTGGCCCACTGTCATTTTACATATATACACATATATATACACACACATATACATATATATATTTTTTTCGTTCTCCCTACATTATTTCCCTCTTCCTCTATTATCATTATCCCTTATGTGGAATATAAACGAGCACTCTTGGTCACGTAGCCTCAATGATTTGCAGGCAAAAAACACTAACCTATGGAATGATTTTATTGATTCGGAGGTATGTCTTTTGTTTTTCTTTTTATTTTCTTTTTATTTATTTATGAAACTATTATTATTATCATTATTATTATTATTATAACTACTACTACTACTACTACTACTATTATTATTATTATTATTATTATTATTATTATTCTGAGATGATCATCATTACTTTTTACCCATCGCTTGGTGGGCGGGTGATCAGAATGGTGGGGATTCAATAAAATAAACATTAGTTGATTTAAATTACTGCATCCCCTATACCCGCGCAAAGATGGATGGCCTTGTACCTATGTTGTTCTTGTTGTTGTTTCAGAAGCTGGATTTTTATTGCATGCTTTCATTGCACATCATAGCGCATGCAGCTCTTGTGCATTGGCAATGTGCAGTGTTTTGTTTTGGTTTTGTATTGCATCGAGCGTAATCCTCAATAATGTGTGCAATGCCTGGTGGTGTTATTCATTATTCATTTATTTTTCTGTGTATTTGTAATCCCCGGGAGCTTTAGTTATGACAGTATGATTTGGCTCTTTACATTGTGAGTTCAAATCCTGCCTGGATCAATTTCCCCTTTCATCCCACTGTGGTTGATAAAATAAAGTATACCAGTCAAATACTAGGGTCAATGATATTATCTTCCTCACACCCCTCAAAATTCTTGGCTTCTACCTGAATCACAAACTACTATTACTACTACTACAGTGGATTGGTAAAAACCTTGGTTTAAGTGCTTTATGATATTTACTCCAGCTCTGTACATTGTGAGTTCAATTCCTATCAATGATGACTCTGCTTTTTTCATCCTCCTGGGTTGCTGAAATACTGTGGTTAGTCCACATTACTCCAGTTTACTGGTTTCTCTGGTGTATATGTTCCTCCCTGGACAGGACACCAGTCTATTACAGGATTGCTCATTTTTTTACCAGATGAGTGGACTGGAACAATGTGAAATGAAGTGTCTTGCTCAAGAACACAATACATTACCTGATGCAGGAATTGAAATCACAATCTTATGATCATGAGTCCAACACCTCAACCGCTAAGCCATGCACTTCCCCATCAAATGCCGTGGTCAATATGATTGAATAACTTCTTGCTCCCAAATTTGTGACTGTGTTTTTGTGAGCAACAATTATTATTTAAACCCTACTGAGGCCAGCTTCCTCATTGATCCTGCCAGAAATTTTGATAAAATAAGTAGGTACCAGCCAAGTATTGTGAGGAGGGGGCTACAGGATCACTGGGTCCTTTCCCTCCTCCACCTCTAAAAATTAGTGTGAGACACTGTTGTTATGTAGCCTAGATTAACTCTGATCAAGATAGATCGATGATGAAAATGCATTCCTGTCTGGGACTTTTCTGTCTTTTATAAAGTTTCTAAGACTACACCCTCTGTTTATTTTTCATCTTTTACTTGTTTCGTTTATTGGACTGCAGCTATGTTGGAGCACTGTCAGGAAGGGTTTAGTTGCACAGATTGATCTCAGTTTCTTTTTTAAAGCCTGGTACTTATTCTATCAGTTTCTTTTTGCCAAGCTGCTAAGTCACAGGGATGGTTGTCATACACACACACACACACACACACACGCAATAGGCTTCCTTCAGTTTCTGTCTACCAAATCCACTCACAAGGCTTTGGTTAGCCCAGGTTATAGTAGAAGACACTTGCCCAAGGTGCTGCACAGTGGGACTGAACACAAAACCACATGGTTGGAAAGTAAGCTTCTTACCCACACAGCCATGCCTATGCCTATGTTGCAAACTTTATGGTAGGATGATGAAATTTGTGGGAAATTTAGCTGCTCTTTCTTGCAGGTCCTGCACGTTGTCACATTTTATATTTTTGTGGAAAGGCCCTAGACATTGGCGTGTGAGGTGTATGAGTAAGTAGGTGTGTGTTCTTTAAGGTAAGCCAGTGTTTATTGCTATTGTTTAGCCCTAGCCAAACCTGATTGAGCAGACCTATGATCAAAAGATTTTCCAAGTGTGACCACCTTGTGTTGTTTTGAAGGATAGGTCTACATCAACCAGTATGTTGTTCATATGTTTTAATTTAGATAGCTTTAAATCTGGAGATTTGTATCATAAAACCAGAGCAGTTTCCAACGGGTTGGTATTAATAGGTTTAAGGTGGTGAGGTATGGTCTGAGGAAGATTTGACTGCTATTTCTTGCATGTCAAATGAAAAACTGTGTCCAGGTTTCATTAGGAGGTAAAGAGAGTGAAGATCAAAAAGGAAGTATTTTTGCAAGTAAAAAATGTTTATTACAAATAAATGTCACTCTTGTGTAACATACCTGTCATTCCAGGCCTGTGTTATCAGAGCAGTAGGAGTTGAGGATCCAGTGATTAGAAAATAGTGTGGAAGCATTTGCTCACTGAAACAAAAAAAGTACTTCATAAGTTTAATTCAAAACTTCAACAACCTCCCTGCCTTAAAAAAAAAAAATTTTTTTTTTAATTAAAAAAAATATATATATATATATACACACACATACACACACACGTATATACAATGATACTTCACAGTGAGAGTTTAATTTGCTCCATGACCGATTTCATCTTACAATTTACTTGTTTTACAAATCAATTTTCCCTATTGAAGTTAAACTAAAATATAATTAATCCATTCCAGCCTCCAAAAACTACTCGAAAATAATATTTTTTTTATGGGTTTTCAAACAGAAAAAGGTGTAGTTACAAGTAGAATGACAATCATAAAAAATAAAAGAGAATGCAAAAGAAATATGTAAACTGGTTTTATTAACTGAATTACCGTAAAGATGGGATGTGTTTTGTGCTCGTGCTGTGAATTTCCGCTCATACTTCCAGACAAAAATTCGCACGAGTCTTGGCTTGTACAGCAAATTACTCGTACAATGGTGTACTCGTACTGTCAGGTTCTACTATATATATATATATATATATATATATATATACTCTTTTACTTGTTTCAGTCATTTGACTGTAGCCATGCTGGAGCACTGCCTTTAGTCAAGAAAATCGACCCCAGGGCTTATTCTTTGTAAGCCTATTATTCTATTGGTCTCTTTTGCCAAACTGCTAAGTTATGGGAACGTAAATACACCAGCATCAGTTGTCAAAGGATATTGGGGTGGGGGGGCAAACACGGACACACAAACACACACACACATATATACATATATACGATGGGCTTCTTTCAATTTCCATCTACCAAATCCACTCACATGGCTTTAGTTGGCCCAAGGCTATAGTAGAAGACACTTGCCCAAGGTGCCACGTAGTGGGACTGAACCTGGAACCATGTGGCTGGTAAGCAAGCTACTTACCACACAACCACCCATATATATATATATTTCAATTTAATGCACAACCAAAAGAGCTACTAATAGTTTCATGCTTTCATGATACTTGAACAGGTATATTTATAGAATATATCATGTATCTCCACTGAAGCCTGTTTGGGTATCTTAAAACCGCGAAACTAAACTGTATGTATATATGTGTGTGTGTGTGTATATTTCTTTACTACCCACAAGGGGCCAAACACAAAGGGGACAAACAAGGACAGACAAACGGATTAAGTCGATTACATCGGCCCCAGTGCATAACTGGTACTTAATTTATCGACCCTGAAAGGCAAAGTTGACCTCAGCAGAATTTGACCTCAGAATGTAACGGCAGACGAAATACGGCTATGCATTTCGCCCAGCGTGCTAACGTTTCTGCCAGCTTGCCCTCTGTGTGTATATATATGTGTGTGTGTGTGTGTGTGTGTGTATATGCAAAGAAAAAATGCAGGATGGTCATTGTGGGGTAAGGCCTTGATCATAGGTTTGCTGGTTCAAATAGGTTGCAGTTTCAAGTAACAAAACTTTTGATGCTGTAAATTACAAATAAATAATTAAGTGAAGTTGATGGTCTTAGTGTGTTTCTGAATGGCTAACTTACATCTTCCACACTACAATCGCTTTAGTTTTAGCATTGATCTCAGATCAAAACACTTTATCTTCAAGTGCATCCTTGTAATCTATCTCTCTTTTCATCGTTAAAAAAAGTCAGTCCATATGTCAAGAGGAGTCTCTACTTGGTTGTTTAAATTGCTGGAAATAGCAGTCAAATCGCTCATTTTCAAAATAGATTATTTTAAAAATTGAATGAATGCAAAAATGTTTCTGCACTTGTTCATTTTGACAGTGATATTTTTTCATGGAGATGGATGTTAAAGGCATTTTCATTGTCACCCTGAAAAAAAATATTGTGGTGTGTATGTGTGTGGGGGAAGTGCTTCCCAAGCCAGTGCTAGAGTATACTCTTACAGAGGCATCTTAATAGCATTATAGGTCCTAGGGCAAATCAATGCACTGGACCCTAGAATATTTATAAATTGACAGCAAGCCACAATATACATAGATCAGAACTGGACCACTAGATGTATGAGGATTCTGAACAACAGCTCAGTGTGCCCCTCACACTGCACCTATATATACAGCATTTGTTAAGGATTATTAAAGGTTAAATTACCATAAAACTTCTCTGCTTTATCTTTTACTTGTTTCAATCATTAGACTGTGGCTGTGACCATGCTGGGGCACTGCCTTGAAGAATTTTTTAGTCAACTGAATCGACCCCAGTACGTTTCCTTTTTTTAAGCCCAGTACTTGTCTGTTGGTCTCGTTTGCTGAACTGCTAAGTTACAGGGATATAAACACACCAACACTGGTTGTGAAGCAGTGGTAGTGGACAAACGCAGACACAATGACACATACGCATATACACAACAGGCTTCATTCATTTTCTGTTTACCAAATCCACTTACAAGGCTTCAGTCATCCCAGGGCTATAGTAGAAGACACTTGCCCAAGGTGCCACACAGTGGGACTGAACCTGGAACCATGTGGTTTGGAAGTAAACTTCTTACCACACAACTATATCTGAGCCTATATTCTAATATTTTTCTAAAACCTTTTTAACTTGTTTAAATGTGTTGTCTCCGAATGTCATGAAATAGAAATTATAACTACATTTTTATATCTTCAACATGGAACTTTTAAAAGCCTGCTTGGTGTGTGCGTCTGGCAAAAGAGAGAGAGAGAGAGAGAGAGAGAGAGAGAGAGTGAGAGAGAAAGAAAGAAAGAGAGTGGGATATGGATGTTAATTGTAAGCAAAATGTTATATTTTCCATATTTAAATTTATCAATTTATTAACAGAATATGAAATGATGACAAAACAAAAACCAAAGAAATATTATCTCAAAATGCAAATTACAAACAAAAAAAAAAATGCAAGTTGATATAATTCCACTTTCAAAGATCAAATATTAATTGCCATAATTAACATTTTAGCAATTCACTGCTTTTCATTTCCTCATTTCCACCTCCTTAGGAAGCTTTCAAACATTTTTACTTGCATGGCACCCTTTTCTCTCATTAAAATCATTTTCTCCCTCTGCCCCTTCTTGTCTCTCTCTCTCTCTCTCTCTCTCAACTAGTTTATTTTTTTCTTTGTGGTCTACCCCACCACCACCCCATTTCTCCCTTACATTCTCCTCTCCCTCCCCTCATTTCCTTCTTTTCTTTTCTTTTTTTCTACTACTGAAATGTGCTCTAAATACAATCTTCTGTTCAACTGTCAAAATACTTTCCTATTGAATTACAATTGACAGAACAGCTCTCTCTACCTGTTTGCTGGGCCCCAGAAATTCAAATTCCTTATTATCATTGTTATTATTATTATTATTATTATTAAAAACGAAAACTACCACTACCACCCCCACCACCACGACCTGCCACCAATCCCTGCCACCACTACTACCACCACCACCGCCACCAATCCCCACAGCCACTTTTGTTGTAAGCTGTGGCTATTGTTATCAGTATACTGTGTGTGTATAGAAATACTCATGTTTGTTCATGAAATAAAACAGAGGACATAGTACAGACATATTTTACCTGTACTTTTTTTTTGTCATGTTAAGAAAAGAAAAAGAAAAAAAACTAGAACAAATAGAAAAAACCTTGGAATCTTTTCTCTATAAACATTTTTGTCTTGCTATATACACCTCTCTTCTCCTTACTTGAATATTGGAGATTTATACATATAGCAAGTTTGCTCAGAGTTACAAGTTACTTCATTATATCTCTATATTTCTACATATGCACACAAGCACACACCCACAGACACACACACACACATTTTGTGAAGTGAGTGTGTGTGTGTGCGTGCGTGTGCATGGACACAGATATTTTTGTTGGGAGTATATCTATATCTAATATATGTATAATACACATATATGGTTGTGTATATATTATATATATATATATATATAACATACATACACATACATATATATATTTATATACATACATATAAGATATATATATATACAAACATACATGTAAGACATATATATATATATATACATACATACAAGATATATATATACAAACATACATGTAAGATATATATATATATATATATATATATATATATATATATATATATACATACATATACACACATACACATGTATATACATGTCTTCATTCATACTTATTTTTCTATTCATACATACACATAATGATGTTAGTGATAATTTAAGTGTAGCAATATAGATTTGAAATGGGAATGTAATTTGTCTACAGAAGAATGAATCCATAAAAATTCCATATTTTCTTATTTTCTTGTAATTCTTCATATTTCAATTTATGCCACAAAAAAAAAGGAAAAAAATGATTTATGAAATTGCTGGCTATTATTTTACAGCGTGAAAAGACTCCATTATCAAAACATGGTAAATGCTAGAAATGAATTTAGCCTTATATGATATTTTTAAAAATGTTAAAAGTTATCTATATATATATATATATGAATATTTACTGCAGTTATATCTGCAGGCACAGCTTTGTGGTTAAGAAATTTCCTATGCAACCACTTGATTCCCCAGCTCTTCATTTCATAACACCTTGGGCTTGTGCCTTCTGTTATAGTGTTTGGAGGATGAATACCTTTGTAGTGAGATTTGGTACACAGGAATGGTACAGAAAGAAGCCAGTGGTACATGTCATAACCGCTTAGCATGCGTTTTCCATGTTGGCATAGGTTGGACGATTTGACAGGAACCAGTGAGCCAGAGGGCTGCACAAAAATCCAGTATCTACTTTTGTATGGTTCTTACAGCTAGACGTTCTTCCTAATGCCAAACACTTCACTGAGTACCTGTAAAATGCGTGTATTCCTCTCTCTCACACACATATCAGGGAAATTATTTTGCCTCTGTATAACTTTTCTTTCTTTGCCAAAGTGTTACTCTTTTACTTGTTTCAGTCATTTAACTGTGGCCATGCTGGAGCACCACCTTTAGTCAAGGAAATCGACCGCAGGACTTATTCTTTGTAAGCCTAGTACTTACTCTATTGGCCTCTTTTGCCGAACCGCTAAGTTACAGGGACGTGAACACACCAGCATCAGTTGTCAAGCGATGTTGGGGGGTGATAAACACAAACACATATATATATATATATATATATACATACACATATATACGACGGGCTTCTTTCAGTTTCCGTCTACCAGATCCACTCACAAGGCTTTGGTCGGCCCAAGGTTGTAGTAGAAGACACTTGCCCAAAGTGTCACACAGTGGGTCTGAACCCAGAACCGTGTGGTTGGTAAGCAAGCTACTTGCCACACAGCCACTCCTGCACCTTTGAACAAGTTTCTAAAATTTAACCTTTAGCATTCAGATTACTCTATCCAGTGTTCTGCTTATTTATTCACATTGTTTTTAATTAAGCATGTATTATCTTGTAGCTTTTTAGATTTCAAATGATGTGATTGTTAACTTTTAGAATGATATTGTAAAGTAGGTGTGAGAAGCCAGGTCTGGCTGGTTTGAACTTAAAACATATAGAATATTTGGCTCAGATATAGCCAGTTTAAGTACTAAAGGGTTAAAAACCATTTTAATTTATATCAAACATGGCAATTTCTCTGCTCCTCCCATTGACCTTGTGAATGTTGTTTTCCAACTGATTTGTTAATTGCAAGTTACTAAATCGAAGACAGAATTTAATTATTTTAGCTCACATATATTATATATATATATATATATTGGTTGAAGAGATAAAAGTTTCACTTTGGTTGAAATTGTTTTCACAGTATTCTGTTAATCTTGGAATTTCACTAGAACTGTGTGTGTCAGTAAATTAATGAATCGTGAATATCAGTGATTCTGCAATGGTCTAAGGAGTGGGGGACAGGAAGTGAGATAAGCAGTTTGAAGAATTTGAGAAGTTCTTGAGGGTAATTCTAATTGTTTGAAGAAATTACTTCAGACCCCCACAGGTTTCAAACATATTTCTTCATTGATGACTAAATGTAGTTGTTAATATTGCTTAGTTTCAGATTGGCCTTGAAGTAGCAGACCCATGATCATAAGCATTCCAACAATGACTCTCTCTCCTCTCTAAAAAAAAAATCAGCTTCTCTCAGACTATGCTATCCAATATTTCTTCTTCTTCTTCTTCTTCTTCTTCTTCTTCTTCTTCTTCTTCTTCTTCTTCTTCTTCTTCTTCTTCTTCTTCTTCTTCTTCTTCTTCTTCTCTTCTTCTTCTTCTTCTTCTTCTTCTTCTTCTTCTTCTCTTCTTCTTCTTCTTCTTCTTTCTTCTCTTCTTCTTCTTCTTCTTTTCTTCTTCTTCTTCTTCTTCTTCTTCTTCTTCTCTTCTTCTCTTCTTCTTCTTCTTTTCTTCTTCTTCTTCTTCTTCTTCTTCTTCCGACATATTTCTTTATTCTTAGACTTATTTCAGTCATTGGACTTTGACCATGTTGGGCACACACACACAAATGATTCTATTAATCAACCTTGAAGTAAACTTTGAAAGGAGATTCTGTATAGCTGGTTGCCTCCAGTTTTCTTTTATGATGTTGGAAGTATGCCCTTCACCTTTGCAGACTGGCTGAGTCCTCTAGAACTGATGTGACTGATGTTTGTACTTAAGTCAGTGTTTCTAAAAGAAAAACACATGGAAAGAAATTCCAGAAGGATAACAGAACAACAATTGGGCATAATTGTTTGGACATCAGTTTTCTGTTCTAAGGTTAGCTTCTTGTTTTCCATTCACCAGTCTCGGAATGTTTGCAAAGGATCTTGGGCACTGCCCCATCTATTTCTGATTTAACCATTAAAAACAAAATATCCTAAGAACTCTTTTATTCTTTTACTTGTTTCAGTCATTTGACTGTGGCCATGCTGGAGCACCGCCTTTAGTTGAGCAAATCGACCCTGGGACTTATTCTTTGTAAGCCTAGTACTTATTCTATCGGTCTCTTTTGCTGAACTGCTAAGTTACAGGGACGTAAACACACCAGCATTTTAACAGTTTACATAGATGTAGTAATTAATACATGATCAACTTTCTTTGAAAACTTTATGGATTTATTTATTTATTTTATCTTTTATTTGTTTCGGTCATTGGACTGTGACCATGCTGGGCCATCACCTTGAAGGGTTTTAGAATAACAAATGTACCTCCCAACCCACCCTACAGTACTTATTTTATTGGTCTCTGATGCCAGTCCTTTAAGTTATGAGGATGTAAACAAACCAACACTGGCTGTCAAGCAGTGGTTTCACACATACACACACACATATGATGAGCTTCTTTCAATTACCAAATCCACTAACAAGTCTTTGGTTGTCCTAGGGCTATAGTAGAAGAGACTTGCCCAAGGTGCCGCACAGTGGGACTGAACCCGAGACTACATGGTTGGGAAACAAGCTTCTCAACAACACCTGCACCTATGTATTTATTTGTTTGTTTTTTTGTTGTTTTTTTAGTCCATACATAGAATGTAGTTTCTTAGATTCAAAACAGTAATTAGTTTCATTAAAGCTACTCCTGTTGACAAGTTTTAGACCAAGCATAGCTGAGCATAGCATTAAAAACTATCATTACAAGTGAGTGAAGGAAGAGAAGAAATAATTGTCTAAATATTAAGAAATTTTAGGTTATTGGAATTAATTAAAAGATTCAATAATCTGTGGTGGGGAGGGGCTCATGTTTGTGTGTAGATGCACCTTTCATCTTTTTTACTTGTTTCAGTTATTAGACTGTGGCCATGGTGGAGCACCGCCTTCAAGAGTTTTTAGTCAAACACATTGACTCCAGTACCTTTTTTTAAGCCTGGGACTTATTCTATTGGTCACTTTTATTGAATTCCTAGGTTACAGAAATGCAAACAAACCAACACTGATTGTCAAGTGGTGGTACGGGACAGACACAAAGAGACACACACATGCATATACACACACACACATACAGTCTCCATGATTGACCGCTAAATCCACAGATTTTTTTTATTCTCTCTGTTTATTTCCTTGTATTCCTTTCTGTTGAAGAGCATAGGCCTGAAACAAAAGACTTTCTCACCTTCCTGAGCATCAAACAAATACACCTGCTTGTTGTTTAATCACCTGTCTTAGTCTTTTGTTTTTCTGTAAATTTCCATCTACCATTTACAAGGCTTTGGTTGGCCCAATGCTATAGTAGAAGATACTGGCTCAAGGTGCCACACAGTGGGACTGAGCCCAAAACCATGTGGTTGGGAAGCAAACTTCTTACCACTCTGTCATGCCTGACAAATTTCTAAGTGTTGACTCTTGTTATGTAAACACGTATATTTTCATGAATCTCTACACAGACATGTTTGACCCTGTGCTAACTCTTCAATCCTTCCTCTGCAGAATGTTATCCCTCTGAAATCTTCTCCTTGCTCATGTCTTTCTTGCATGTATTGGTTTCATAACAGTTGAAACAAACTGGTCTCAGAAAGTCTGCAAAGATCAGGAGCACTGCTCTGTCCTCCACACTTAGCAAGTATTACAAATATATACATGTGTATATATTTGTAATATATGTATACATGTGTATAATAAATGTGTGTATAATAAATATATATTAAAAATAATAAATGCGCCCTTTTAAAGCCTAGTCAGGCTCATGGGCTTGGTTTCACGGTTTTTATGGCGTATGTGTTCCCCAGCTGGATGGGACGCCAGTCCATCACAGCGTTATTCATTTTTGCCAGCTGAGTGGACTGGAGCAACATGAAATGAAGTGTTTTGCTCAAGAACACAACGCGTCACCCAGTCCAGGAATCGAAACCACAATCTTACAATCATTATGCTGACACCTGAAACACTAAGCCACACGCCTTCACAAATATATATATACATACAAATAAACTTAAATGTAAATTTTAAGGTTGTTATTTTAACCCTTAAACATTCAGATTACTCTGTCAAATGTAATGTTTGTTTATTCACATTGTTTTGAATTAATTGTGCAAAATCTCGTAGCTTTGAGATTTAGAATGATATTATAATTGTAGGGTAGGTGTGACAGGCTGGATTTTACCTTTTTGAATGTAAAACAAGTAGAATATTTGGGCTGGATATGGTCAGCTTAAATGCTACAGGGTTAAAGAGATTTTAAAGACTAACAACAAAACACATCATAACAGTAGGACCCAGTGCTAATAGTAGAGTCAAATTTGATATAGATTTTATAATTTTTTTACTGAGTTTCACCAGAAGGCACCAGTCATAGCTAATTTTATAAATATATATACATATGTATAACTGTTTTGAGTTCTGTATAAATGCTTGTACATTAATGTGTTCAATAACTGGACTAATATTACTCATGCAAATGGCATCTTTCAGTTATTTATTCTGTAAACAATTCTAGTTAACTATGCCAACCGTCAAACATTGTATGTACATGTTGCTTAGTCATTCTGGTCACAGCTTCAACAAGTCTTGTGAAGTCTGTTTCACAGATGAGTTCCTTGCTGAAATAATTCTAGATACTATGAGTCATTGGCTTATAAATATTGGTTTTTCTTTAACTCGTAATTATTTCTAATTAACTGTATAATGTTCCCTGCATGAAATATGTTAACACGAACTCTGTCAGACCTTGAGTCATTTTTACACCCCATGAGAAAATCTTCACAAATGAACATGAGTCCTTTGGAATTTTTTGTCAACTCAATTTTTTGAATACTTTCCTTGGGATTTTTGCAATTCCTAAGAATACTGTTGCCGATAATAGTTGTGTTTTGAATATCAATCTTAGTCTTCTCCACACCATGATTTCATTTCTTTTGTGATAATACCAAGAGTACCCACCACCACTATCATTGGCACAATTTCAACTTTTTTTTTCATTCTTCTGGTGAACAAAGCATGCAAGTATTCTCTTTGTGCAAGTTTGCCACATTCACCTATGGCTATTGGTTTTATGTTTTTCATCACAAACATCAGGACAATTCAACATTGTTTTCAACATATTATTTTCACACAGTTTGTTCTAAATTCTTGTTTTAATGCTACACAGACTAGAAGTTCCGAACTTCCATGTTCCTTGCTTCCCCTCAACGTTGCTACTGTCATCATCATCATTATTCAGAATAATTATCTTAAGGGACTTCATTTGTAAGACTGTCTTTCCATCTCTGTCTTTAATCACTTCTTTCACTACTTGGGCAAACCCCTCTAAATAGTTCCATCTCTGTCTTTAATCACTTCTTTCACTACTTGGGCAAACCCCTCTAAATAGTTCCACTTGTTTCCCTTTGCATTCCATCTCTTAACCTGGTTGACTTTCATGTACTCTCCCCCTTTCTCTGCTTTGCTTGCCTTGGTTGTGGGTTATGCCATTGTTAAGTACAGCTTTCTTTTCACAGAGGGCTACAGACTGTAGATTCTCTGTCAAAAGCCAATCTTTGTTTGGTTCTCTTACCCAAAATTTCTTCAAACAACCTTCCATACCACTTTCATTTCCAACCATGTCTGCTCCTCAGTGGCGCTGGCAAGATAAACTCATAAGCAAAGCCTTTTTGAGGACAAGTTAACAGCAACCTATTGGAACCCAGATCATAAGGAGGAAATGAGGTTGGTTGGGACAGGACATACTCTATGGATACCCCAAGGGAAGTACAAGCATGACAGACCATAAACAACATGGAGAAGGTCCACAGAAACTGAAGTACTGGCAAGTGATTGCACTGAAGGACAACTACAGTTCATTGCCAAAGATAGGGGCAGATAAGGATTACTTGCTGGCATTCAATGCTGCACACGTAGTCAAAGAAATTAAAAAGAGTTAATTTTATTTATTTTTATTTTCTTGTCCATGTCAATAATAACGGCTGCAGCTTTCTCCCTCCTTAAAGAAAAGGGAAAAACACATTGGATAAGAACTTAGATAAGTCTGTATAAAAAGCAAGATGATCACAATTGGAAAATGTTTACTTATATGTCTGCTGAATCAGGGGCTGTACCACGTCCTAAACAACTATCAGAACAGATTGCTTATGGTTGCCTACATCGTTTAGATCTATATTGAAGTAGTTCCGTAATTTTGGATTTTATTAAATCTCTTCAGCTTTACTTTTGCATTTAGAATTAAGAAATTTCTACAATGAAGAACTTTCAATTAACTGCAATAGCTCATGGTATCATTAGTTTTCATAATTAATTAACCAAGAGGCAAATATCTCTTTAAATATGCTGACATCTTGTTCTTGGCCAGTTTTTATAACTGGCTGTCCATTGCTTAAGTTTTTCTTCCCAGGTTTGAAAAACTTTTATTCTATTCTGATTATTAAAGATGCAGATCATTTCAGCTAATTCAAGGATGCTACTAATTCTCTGAGACTAATATTGATTGACATTGCTAAATGATAAATATTATCTTTTCAAATTTCAAAACAAAACTTCCTAAAGCTATCCGCTATAACACTGTCACAGACAGAGTAATAAAACGTTTTAATAATTATTACTAGACCCCTGAGTGACTCATAAAGCCTGACAATTAGTTTTGGTTTCATGGTGGTTGTTTAGCCATTGGTCAGTCTTTATTGAGAAGATCTTTGATTAAAGATTTTCTCGTTGTGACCATCCCATCTTTTTTCAGTCAACGCATGTAGGACCACATTATCAATATTCTTTTGATACCAGCCTCCTTGAGACTGACCTTGGCTGTAAAATTTCTTGCTTTAAAGAGATATGAATGAAAGTCTTCCATCAAAATTCTGTCTTACTTTATGTCCCAGTATAATACAATAACGACTAAGTTAGCTTGCTTTATTATTCATTAATTTCAAAATTAATTGAAACAAAGGAGATATGTTGTGATAGAAATATAGTAACAAAAGGGTAAAGATGGCATGGTTGAGGTGGGTATTTTGACTGCTATTTCTAGCAGACAAATTTTGGAACCACATTGAAGCTCCCTTGTTGTTCTGATGTTGTAGAAGATAATGATTGCTACAAAATCTCATTTCTATAAGTAGTAATGAGTGTATGTATTAAATACATAAAATTTTAATTTATACCAAGATATTGATATATTTAGAATGCTTGTAAAATCATCATAGCCCATTCTAAGATCTGCCTAGTTCTTTCCTTCATAAGTATTTAAGACCAAATTCCCATGAGAAATTTTCTATGCTAATGACCAGATTCTCTTGTCAGAATTTGCTGTACATATTCAAGCCAAACAAATGACAAACATAATGCAAGAGACAAACTAAACAACATAATAAAACAAATTGATGCAATACACACTAACAGGAGGAGTCTATACTCCTCCATCCTCCACAGAAATAAGAACACTGTGCTACACACACATCAAGAACATGCAGGTGCACCAGGTGGTGCTGTAGAAACTCGTATGGAACTATTGGAGACCCTCTTCGATCATGAATGGCCATGGGATTGCACCTAGAACGTTACCCACCTAGACACAAGTTCAGGCAAGGTTGTTTATGGAAGACCAGCAGTTGCCCATGCATACCGGCCTTCCCTCTCCATGCCACCGATGTTATCCAAGGCTCCTTGTTGATTTGTAGTGTAACAGGTTGTTGCTGGTGTTGTTCTTTAGCTCCAGGCCAGCTAGGCCTATGATAAAAAGTGTTTTGGTCATGTCCATCCATTTCCTCTTTTCTTTCATTTATGTAATGTGTCATTTCTTTTTTTAAGAGAATGATTTGAGGAAGATTTTGGGTCTGTTTTTAAGTGTGGGTGACCTGAAGGAAATTTTGGCTTTTATTTTAAGCATGTATGTGTGCTTTGAGGGAGTCTCAGTTTCTATTTGAAGTGTGTGTGATTTGCAAAAGATTTGGCCTCTATTTCTAACTGGTCAAGTAACTACATAGAAACTCCTGATTTAACATACAATGCAAATAGATAACTCGTTGATACATACATTGTGAAGAAATGTCACAGGTTATTAAAGTAAAGTAGTTGCAGTAAAGAAAGATCTGATAGAAAATGGTTAGATTTAAGAATGTTTTGGCTTTGTAGACTGGCACAAAACGATATGCATAGAGAGATGTGATATTTAATAATATATGTAACTTATGCTGGATGAGAAAATGGGTGTCAAAAGTACATTAAATTTTGGCATAAGTAATAGTCATAAGGAAAGACAAGAGACAGTTTTTAATTTATGTTCATGGTTGCATGTGTATAGCTGTATATGGGTGTATCTACCTATGTGTTTGTATGTGCTTCCAGTCTTTAGTTTCTTAGTTTGCTTTAGTAATCCTAGCTAAGGCCATGCTGGAGCATTGTCTACAGTAGGAACAGATCATACATTGGAGAGGAAAAGCACAAGAACGAAATCAAAGCACATAATCAAAAGTGAATGTTGCTGTTATTGTTGTTTTACTCCTGGTCAGCCTTGCTTAATTAAACTGACCTATGACCCAAGGCATTGTATACCAAGGGCTATGTTTATCGCTAGGTTTGGCACAGTTGAGCTAACCTGTGGTTGAAGGTATATGTCAGACTACATTATTCTACATGTTCCTTTTTATTTAAAATGATAAGATGTGATTTAAGAGAGATTTAGCTGCTATTTATTATGAATCAAGTAATGGTATTGAAGCTCTTCATTTTAGCTCATAGTGAAACACATTGCTGTCATCTAGCCTTTGTTGAGTAGGCCTTTGATCAAAAGCCTTCCTGCCATGTGTATCTTATCCTTTTTTTTTCTATCTTTACACAGTATCTAGGACCACATTTTCCAATGTGTCTTTAAGTATAATTTAAATTGAAAGCCATAGCTAGAAAGAAAAATTTTACACATGCACAGAGTCTGAATAAATTTGGTTGGTCTTTGAAGAATCTGCTTTTAAAGAACTTTTCGTTTATGTTCCAATTAACAGCTTAAACCCTTTTGATACTAACCCACTTGAGAGCATCTTTAATTCTGTGATATAAAACCATCTGTTTCTAAAGTGTTCATATCTGAATTAAAGCATTCCATAATAATTTTGTAAGATCTTTTTGTTAAGTTACGTTCCAAACATCCTCTTCATAAAGGAAAAGTTGGTTATTTTATTAAATCTTTGCAAATTCTTGATAATTTTGAAAATTAATTGCAACATATATTGCTAGAGTAGTTCACTGGAAATTTGGTCACAAAATGGGTTAATACTAAGGTGTAGTTTTCAAAAGAACAAAAAATCTTATAGAATACCCTGTCACCAGGATACATTGATAAGACGCCATAGTAGGAATTTGCTTGTTTTCCTATGGTCCTTAAGAGTAATGTTGTTTCATTGACCCTACAGTTCACTATCTCAGTCCTTTTCTATGAGAGTTCTATGCCAGTGGTGAACACATGAGAAACAAATTTCAGTCGGAACAGGGAACCAGATAACTTGAGTTTAGACTTAACCCATTAGCATTTAAATCAGTTATACCTGACCTTAATATTCTACCTGATTTAGGATCAAACTGGTCTGATCCAATCTTTCACACCT
This sequence comes from Octopus sinensis, assembly GCF_006345805.1. Lineage (NCBI taxonomy): Eukaryota > Metazoa > Mollusca > Cephalopoda > Octopoda > Octopodidae > Octopus > Octopus sinensis. The sequence goes on along the minus strand of NC_043019.1, from coordinate 29,115,704 downwards.
ACCTGACAATGTTACTCTAAAAATAAACAATTACATCTTTGAAATCTTGAAGCTACAAGATAATTTATGATTAATTCAAAATAATCTTTTCTACTCTAGGCACAAGGCCTGCAACTATTGGGGAGGGGGCCAGTCGATTAGATCAACCCCAGTATGCAACTGGTACTTAATTTATCGACCCCGAAAGGATGAAAGGCAAAGTTGACCTCAGCAGAATTTGAACTCAAAATGTAAAGACAGAGGAAATACCACTAAACATTTCGGCCGGCGTGCTAATGTTTCTGCCAGCTCACCACCTTAGATTAATTCAAAATAATGTAAATAAGTAAACATTATATTTGATAGGATAATCTGAGTGCTAAAGAGTTAATCTGTAACCTGGGATAAGCCCCTACCCACCAAGTGTGTTCAACAGAGTCTGTTCTGTTGCAAGCATTCAGATAGAGTAGGTCTCTGATCTAAGGATGTCTAATGAATTGTGTTTCCTTCTTTTTCTATAGAGACCCTGAAAAATGTCATGGGCCCTGCCTTTCCTCACTGACTAAAATATAAAAGAATAAAAATAAAAATTGAACCTAGTAGTGCAAGATAACTAATTAATCACTTGTTAATATACTGCCTTGCAGATATAAGGATTCTATGTGGTCTCTCAGCCTGCAGGAAATAGCTGGCTTAGAGACCTCATCTCTCTTTAATCTCAAACTATCTTAAATAAAGGAATGATAATATTGTTGTAGATACTCCCCTCTAAAAGATAAGAGATGGTCATGACTGGAATGCCTTTGGCCATAGCTGTCTGTCTGCTGAAGCAGAATTGACCTAGGATTATATAACATCAAAAAAAAATCCATCATGTGGTTCCTGTTTAGAGGTAGCTAGGCATACACATGTACATTAAGTGCTACATGCGTCTTAGCCATATTAAAACATGGTGCCAGTCATAAGAGATGAACTACCAACCTTCCAGCTTCATACATTCAACTATTTGTGATCTGTTAAGATGAACACAATTCTGATTATCACAGGTTTCTCTTGTAATTCTTTCCACTCCAGTAATATTTCAGAAAACCAGTCATCTTTATAACTGTTGTTATTATTATTATTCCCCTGAATGCACCCCCCACCCACCATTTTCGTCTTTTTTTATAAACCATGTAACAAGGAACCGTTTATCTTATTTCATTTGTTTGATTTACTATATTTGAATGTGATATCGTTCTTATCTTGGTTGCAGCTAGGTGACTCTCTCTCAACTCATCATATAGGACTATTTGTTTAGAATACATATTATAGAATTTATCAGACTTATATTTATGATAAATACAGAGGAATTGTTTTGGTAACTTGATAATATATTATTTCAGATTTTGTAATGTAATTCTATCTTTCATAGTTGCAACATTAAATTCTTCTCCAACAAGAAGAAAATCAATGGCTGCAATACATTCTCTGTCTGTCTGTCTGTCTCTCTCTCTCTCTCTCTCTCTCTCTCTAATAACTGGGATTCACAGTTTGGATTTAGGCAGCTAGGTTTGTGATTAAATGATTTATAATTACATGTAGTTTTATCTATATTCAGAGTTCAAACTTCACTTGCTTGTTCTTCCTTCTTGTCCACCCTGCGGTGTGCATCTTGTGTCATTAAAAAAGTATCAGTTTTAGAATTAGTGATTTGTAATTAATCTGTGAGATGATGTTAAATTAAGCTGTAGAGTTTGGGACTAAATACTTTCTTATTTTTACCCTTCTTGATTGTGAGATCAAAATCACACTGATACTTGTTTTGTTTTATTACTTATAAATTGGTTTAAGGCAGTGAACATGCTGAATCATTGGTGCATGGAACAAACTGCTAAGTGCTGCCTCTTCCAACTTTATATCCTGAGTTCAGATTCTGCTTTGCTTTCATCCTTTTGGGACCAATAAAACAAGTACCAGTCAAATATTTAGGTCAATGTAATCGACTGCCCCTTCCCTCAAAATTTCAGGCCTTTTGTTTATATTAGAAATGAGGAAAGGTTATTTATGAATGGATTGCTAAATGAGCAGAGATCATACAGGGTTGAGAGAACCTCTTTTTTCTGGGTGAGGACAGGACAGCTTCTCTAGTGTTTGTGCCTTAATAAAATGCACCCAGTACACTCTGTAACTGATTGGTGTTAGGAATGATATCTAGCTCTAGAAACCACACCAAAAGAAGTGGAATGTATGAACAAGACATGGTCTTCCATCATATCTAGGAAAAGAGTAACTCCAAATAAGAACTGAGTCTGACTTAACAGTCCATGCTAGCATGGAAGGTGGATATGTTCTCCATTCAGTATCCGTAAGATAGAAATTAGTACTAGAGTGAAGATATTGTATCTTGTCAAGATAATTCACAAATCCAAGATATTAAATTAGGCATGAGAGTTTGGAATAAAATTCTTTACAACATTTATTAACAGTTCAAAAGTAGAATGAGTTAGTTTACTATGAGGAATAAGAAACGTTTAACATTTTGATGCTTTCATCACATCATCATCATCGTCATAATTTTTATGTCCTTCCTATGCTTGCATGAGTCAGACACAGCCTTTCTAACACAGTATGTTGTGTTTCTTTGTTGTCTCCTTTGCAAGGTTCAACATTGTGAAATTAATTTTCACCATTTCTACCTATATTTTCCTCGTTCTTCCTTTTCAATGGTTTCCTTCCTCTTGGATCTCCTTGCACATTTTTTACGCATCTTTTATCATCTGTATGCATTACATGCTCCTACCAATACAGCCATTTCTCTTACACACAACATTTAATTCCCCTTAAACTCGGTTTTTCTCTCAGTTCATTTCTACCACACTGCATCTCGGTGTGATGCAGCGCTGCACTTCATCCACAAGCTATGTACAACTTGCTCTTCACTTAATGACAGAATTCCCTTGTTGCCAACAGAGGCATTAGCTCTCTGAAGTTTTATTCCTCGCTGTTCTGGCTACTATGCTTTCAAAGCACCCTCTTCCATGATTAGCACACACTTCCACAAATTAAAAGGTTCCCATAGTAAAAGGAACTACCAAAAACTTCTATGGAACTATCCAGGCATTGAAAAGAAGTCATTTTACTAGTGCTCTGACTATTAACTACCCATTACCAGTTTGTTGCCTTCTCTGTTCTAAATGCTGATGTTTGGAATATAATTCAAGAAACAGTTCTTATACAAAATCATGTGGTAGTCTTTTAAATTTAATTACAAACATTTTAAACTGAACAGTTTTGTATCATAGAACCAGAAGCTGTCTCCTATGAGTTAGCATCAAAGGCATTACGATGACAGGGTGCAATATGTGGAAAATGTAGTGACTACTCATGTGGACTGAGTATTCTCTCTCCTTAGCTCAGTGATATCAACTCAGTGGATTTTGGTGATAATAAAAAACAAAAAAAAGTTCTGTCTTCAAAAAAAGATTCAATTATGGTTCTTTCTGTACAAAGAACTTATTTGATTGATTAAGAATACTTCATTTCTTTTTTTTTTTTTTCTACCTCTTCTAAAATATATTTTCTTGAATAGAAATCAATTAAACCTTATATTCACATCTGCTATTTATCATTCATTCTAAACTTTGTGTTTCAATTTGTATGACAATTTCTCAAGTATAGAAATGTTACTATTTGCTTTCATTTGCTTTCATCACTTTGTGTAATATAAATTTCTGAAGCATTAAAACTATCTTTTAATAAATCATGTAATTTTGCAAGGATTATAACTGTAATTTAATTATAATACAGGGAAAAATGTATGCGAGGCTGGGATGGAGAGAAGAATGAATGAATTGGATTAAAATTCTTCTGGTAAAAACCTATATGTCTTCAATTAAGTCACAATTTAAAAGACAGTTCTGTAGACTATCTGGCAGCGGTGTTACTGTGCATTCAATAGTGCAGCGTTTGCTAGCAATGCATTTTGTGATTACTTCCCTGCAGCTATTTATGTATGCATTGAGGATGACATCTCAGCTTAACTCAAACACTTTTACTTTATACATGTCTGATTTCAATTTCTAAAATGAAGATTTAACCTTATAACCATTTTGGTTTCACATTACCTAAGTCTTCAGAAAGCTTTTCGAATGATAGATATATATGCAGATAATTTATTCCTGCAAATCTTATAATCTTCAGATTTCAGACAAGACAAAAGAGAAACAAAAAGCAAAAAAAAAAAAAAGTCAGAATGTAAGTTACAAGATTGTGTGAGTATGAATGAGTGCAAGGTTAGAATGTATGTATGAACGTAATTTAATGCTTTCACTATTGAGTAGAATCAAACTGTTAATGTGTCAATGAAAGAAGCATTTCTATTAACCCTTTTGACCCCAACCCACTTGAGACTTCCTTCTTCTGGTTTTATGATAAAGAACCCATCCCTTTTATTTAAATTAAACATTTCCATTATAATTTTATGTAAGAACCTTAATGTTATCTTCGAAACATTGGGAAATGAAAAAGTTAATTATCTTCCTAAATCCCTCTTAATTCTTCGTTATATTTTAGATTAATTAAAATTTAGAATTTTGTATTTTGCGAGAAATATGACCAAACACGAAGTAGTTCACTATTATAAATGTGAAGTTTTGAGCCTTTTCTGAGGGATCCTCAGAAAGATTTGAGCTCAGAATACTGAGAGTGGTAAGGCTATCTGATACCTTAACAACTCTGCCATTGTTACTGTTTGCTCACATGGAAGTGACACTTCAAGTCATAGGATTATTAGAGAAATTGAAATTTTCCTACACCGGACCCAAAAGGCTCACTATCACTACACTAGTTACATTGCCTGAAATATAGATAAAAATGGTCATGGCTAGAATGCCTTTGATCATATGCCTGCCTATTCTGAGCTCACCTGGGGTGAAACAAAAGCAACACACATGCACACACACACACATATACACTGTACAACAATGGTTGTGTGGTAGGTAGTTTTGCTTCCCAACCACATGGCCTAGGGTTCAGTTCCACTGCATGAGTGGATTTCATAGATGGAAACTGAAAGAAGCCTATCCTGTATATATATATATATATATATATATATATATATATACCCACACATATAGTATGTGTGTTTGTATGCATGCATGTGCATATTGGAACCTGGTGCAGCTCCCCAGTTTACCAGTTTTCAGTCAAACCGTCCAACCCATGCCACCATGGAAAATGGATATTAAATGATGATGATGATCATCATCATCATTTAACGTCCGTTTTCCATGCTAGCGCGGGTTGGACGGTTCGACCAGGGTCTGGAAGCCAGGCTGCACCAGGCTCTAGTCTGATTTGGCAGTGTTTCTACACCTGGATGCCCTTCCTAACGCCAACCGGCACAGGGGCCAGAGCAGGCTGGCAAACAGCCATGATTGGTTGGTGCTTTTACGTGTCACCAACATAGACACCAGTCAGGCGGCGCTAGCATCTGCCATGTTTGGACGGTGCTTTTTTAACTACAATTTCCATTTGAATTTTTATTTTGATGTTGATGTACTTGACTCAATAGGTCTCCTCAAGAACAATATATATATATATATATATATATATATATAGGGAGAGAGAGAGAGAGAGAGGAGAGAGAGAGAGAGAAAGTGATACCATTGTTGTAGATTTAAAACCATTATGTCTGTTGCTTTTTGTGTAGTCAATACTGAAGCCTGAATTACTTAATTTGTTTCATAAAATTTCAAAGAACTACATTTTTACTTTCATTTGATTTTCAAAAATTGGAGTTAATTTTGCCCAATATTAATTAACAAAGAGCAAGAAATTTTACTTACCAATAACAACAATAATAATGATGATGATGATGATAATAGTGATGATTTCTGTTATTAATTATGATAACAACACAGCCATCTCTTGATATTTCTATGATTGATGTTTTTGTTTAGTCATTCTTATCTGACTAGACTTATGAATAAAGTGTTCAAGTTTTAATCAACCAGTTTTAAAAACATAATGGTATCTATGATTAAATTATCTCAGATATACACTTCTTCAAATTTTTAATATAGCATGCATATGGTTTTGAGGTAGACTCCACTGCTATTTCTAGCTGAATGTTTATATTCCAAAATGGTTGGTGAAATAGCAAAACCAGTTGTGTATGACTGAATATTTTTCAGCCATCATCATCATCACTTAATGTGTACTTTTCTATGCCTTCATGGGTTGGATGGAGTTTATTGAGGCAGATATTCTACAGCTTGGTGCCTTACCTGTCACCAACCTTCACCTGTTTCCGAACAAAGCAATATTTCCCCATGGCCAGAATATGCGCAGAATATTGGAAATGACTGACATTCATTAGCACATGCATGCATGTAAGTGTGTGTATGTGTGTGTGTGTGTGTGTGTGAGTTTCCTTGTGTTGTTATAAATGAATGCATGCATGGTTCTTTTTGTTTCCATCTACCAAATTAATTCATCTTTGGCCAGCTCAGAGCTATGGTAGGAGACACTCGCCCAAGGTGCCATGCAGTGGGACTGAGCCTGGAACTATGTGGTTGGGAAGCAAACTTGATAATCACACAGCCACGCCTGCACCTTGTATTCATAAAGCATCCAGTCTCTGAGGAATCCAAAATTAGGTCTTTGTTAATATGTCAATCAGGAGGATGAATTAGGAGCAAAGACAAGACAAGGGGAAAAGAACAAAAAAGTAACAAAATCAATCTATTACAGTATTTTCTGGCATATAAGTTGACGTAGGATATATAGTGTAAACATTCAAACATCTTCACTATCTTTGCAATTCCTGCTGCATTTCACGTTTAATTTTTGGCTCTCTAGAGTTGTCTTGACATATAAGTTGACCTGCCTTTTTTTGGCTGTAAATTTTTGGTCAGAAAAATTTGACTTGTATGCTGAAAAGTACGGTATGTTGTGAAGGAAAAATATTGATCTTTTGGGCAATTTGTCCTTTGTCAAGATAGATAAGGAGAGAAGAAGAAAAAAAATTGTCAGTGAAACAAAAAACGCATGTATTATCTCTCTGTCTCTGTTTCCCATTCTTTGTCTTTATCTCTCACTTCCCCTCTCTCTCCATCTTTCTCCCCCCCCACCTTCTCCATCTCTCTGCACCTCATAAGAGCCATCTTTATCATTCATCTCTTCCACACTGATGAAAAATCAAAAGCAGACATGTATGAAAGTCAAATCAGTTAGTACAAGAGAAAACTGAGGTCAAATCACTCTTCTCTCACCCTCCCCACCTCTTCCTCCCACTATTTCCGTACAAATTTGTCATTTGGTGCCAGCGTTAGAAATTAATACTCTACATATAATCAGAATATAATACATGTGTATAATACCGATATCTAACATTGGCATTTGGCCACAGAGTTGTTGAGGAGGCAATGTAAAGGGATAAGACCAAAATTCTGTAAGGCATTTAATCTGGCAGTTTACCATGCCTATTGTTCCACTATTCTTAGATGTGTGTATTAATAATAATAACAATAACAACAACAACAACTAGAATTTGTTCTTTCTCACTCTTTCTCTGTGTGTATGTGTGTGTGTGTGTACATACCCAAGGTGCACAGAGTTGTCCTCAGTAGTGCAATGGAGGCATGCAATAAAAATCAGACTGCATAATAATAATAATAATAATAGCAGACATACCTATATGGCTGTATGGCTGTCCTACAAAGTATCTCATTACAGTGTTATATCATTTATCTCTTATGAGAATAATAATGGCACTCCACAAAATGAAGTCAGCAGGGCAACCTCTACATGACCCCTTGATTTGCTAGAAATAGCAACTGTATCTATACTGCTGTATTATTAAATATTAATACACCGTTGGTGGCCGTTGCCAGTGCCACCCCGACTGGCCTCCGTGCCGGTGGCACGTAAAAAGCACCATCCAATTGTGGCCGTTGCCACGTAAAAAGCACCCACTACACTCATGGAGTGGTTGGTGTTAGGAAGGGCATCCAGCTGTATAAACACTGCCAGATCAAACTGGGCCTGGCGCAGCCTTCTTGCTTCCCAGACCCCAGTTGAACCATCCAACCCATGCTAGCATGGAAAACGGACGTTAAACGATGATGATGACACCCACTATTGACTAGTATATGAGCACATGATTTTCTTAAGAATTCTTAGATGAATGACTACCATCGTTATCATTATCATTTTAACATCCACTTTTCTGTGTGCTCATGGGTCAAACAAAGTTTATTGAGGCAGATTTTCTATAGCTGGATGCCCTTCCTGTTGCCAACTGTCACCTGTTTCTAAGCAAGGAGGTAATATTTCCCCATGGCCAGACATGTTTTTCTAAAATATTGGAAATGAACGACATTCATTTCAGTTACCATCAACAACATCCACTCACTAAGGCTTTGGTCAACCTTGGTTATGGTATAAGACTCTTACCCTACACATCGCTGGTCACAATGCACTTCGCATTGTTTTAGCCTTCAAATGACGCCAACCCGCTGGTTAAGTGAGCAGGCCAACAGAAGAAAGAGTGAGAGAAAGTTGTGGCGAAAGAGTACAGCAGGGATCGCCACCACCCTCTGTCGGGCCGCGTCGAGCTTTAGGTGTTTTCGCTCAATAAACACTCACAACGCCTGGTCTGGGAATTGAAACTGTGATCCTACAACCACGAGTCCGCTGCCCTAACCATTGGGCCATTGCGCCTCCGCAATAATGATAATAACAATAATAATAATTATTATTATTAATAATAATAATAATAATTTCAAATTGTGGCATAAGGCCAGCCATTTTGGGGGAGGGACTAATTCAATTACATCGACCCTAGTGCTCTGCTGGTACTTATTTTATCAACCCCCAATAGGATAAAAGACAAAGTCAACTTCGGCAGAATTTGAACTCAGAACATGAAGATGGACAAAATGCCGTTAAGCATTTTGCCTGGCATCTAACGATTCTGCCAGCTCACCACTTTGATGATGATGATAATAATAATCATCTTCTTTTACTAAAAATACAAGGCCTGAAATTTGGCGGGAGGGGACTAGTTGATTACATCAACCCCCAGAATTTCACTGGTACCTAATTTATCGGCCCCCAAAAGGATGAAAGGCAAAGTTATCTCAAAACATGAAGATGAACGAAATACCACCAAAACAGAATTGACTTAGAAAACAAAATACTCTTGAAGACGAAATCCTAGCATGCCCACCACAATTGAAAATGAATGAATCTAAAACCAAAATCAAGTAACTGTTACTGAATATTTCTTTTTCCATGTGTATTTCTCGGCTGTTTCTTCAAGTTGAAATTTTTCGTTGTTGTTGTTGTTGTCGTCTTCTTTTATCATGGGACACTCCTCCACCTCGAACCCCCCCCCTTCATCCTCCACACACATTAACCTGCTGGATTTTGTGAGTTTTCAAAATTTGCTCTGACAGATCTGTCTTCTCCGTGAAGAAGTTCCTCTCAAATTACAAGGTGGTTTGTTGGCTTGGTGGTGATGGTGATGGTGATGGTAGTGGTGGTAGTGGTGGTATGGTGATGGTGATGGTAGTAGTTGTGGTGGTGGCAGTAGCGGCAGCAGCAGCGCCGGCAGGAGTTTTCACAACCTTGATCTTCGCCTGGCATGTGTCAGTGTTTTGAGAATTAAGTATTGTGCTGTTTGGTAAATGAAACTAATTCTCATGGACCTGCAAATTTAAAGAAAGATGTTGTTGACAGTGAAATATCAGGATGACAGTACAGCTCAAAAGAATTAGTATCAAACATGGCAACAAATAAGAAAGAAAGAAAGACATTTTTTTTTTTTTTAAAGTTGTTTTTCATTCTTTTATGTGTACGTATGTACATGTGTATTTGAGTGTGTGTATCTGTGTGTGCATGTGTATTTGTATATGTGTATCTGTGTGTGTGTGTTTGCATTATTCCTGAGGTTATTGAATAGTGTCTCCTTCACTTATCCTTATAATTCTCTTGCAAGGAAATTGGAAAAGAAAGAAATTTCATGTTTTGTATTATTATTCAAACATTTAGATGCTACACAGACTACACTGTTTTGTTACAGCCTAATTTACTCTGGTCTGGACTACACTAGTAGTGGAGTCATGTAGCTCGGTGGTTAGGGGGTTGGAATCATCATCGTAAGATTATGGTTTCGATTCCCGGACCGGGTGATGTGTTGCATTCTTGAGCAAAACACTTCGTTTCACATTACTCCAGTCCACTCAGCTGGCAAAGATTAATAATCCCATGACAGACCAGCACTCTCATCCAGTAGAAAATATATACACCTCAGAAACTGGGGTAAAGCATTATCTTTTTTTGTTTTTGTTTGTTTTTCTGTTTTGTTTTTAGACTACACTACTTAATTTACAATTTTTTTCTTTTTAAACTATGTCTATGAAGAAATTTTCCTCTCAGTCTAAAACCACAACATCATGTCTTTCAGTACTGTATATGCATTAAGTATGGTACATAGATGGATATACGTGTGTGTGTGTGAGAGAGAGAGAGAGAGGGTGTGATTTGAGAAGAAATTGGTTGCACTTTTGAGTACAGTGAGCCATATAGAAATTTTCTCATTGCCTCCTTGTTGTCATTGTTTAGCACCTAGATGGGCTGTGATCAAGCAGACCTATAATCAAAAGCACACCATTCATGGCCATGCTACCTGGAGATTTTGCTGCTGTTTCTTGCAATTCAGCTGGCCTTGTAGTGGCTCTTTCATTCACTCTTGTCTTTGTCTATTTTTCATAGATGTATAACACGTTATTAATACAAAGTTTACTAAATTTCAGCAATACATTATTCAGGGATCAAATTTAGAAGAGAAAATCTTCAACTCTGGAAATGTGCTATGATATCATAGCTGTGTGGAGGCGCGTGGCTTAGTGGTTAGGGTATCAGCATCTTGATCATAAGATTGTGGTTTTGATTCCTGGACCGGGCGATGCATTGTGTTCTTGAGCAAAACACTTCATTTCACGTTGCTCCAGTCCACTCAGCTGGCAAAAATGAGTAACGCTGCGATGAACTGGTGTCTCGTCCAGCTGGGGAACACATACGCCATTGAAACCAGGAAACCAGGCCCATGAACCTGGATAGGCTTTAAAAGGGCGCATTTATTTTATTTATTTATCATAGCTGTAGTTGTTTAGCCCCAAGCCTTTCCTGATCGATAGGATGTAGAATCAAAAACGTTCTAGTTGTAACCATCCCTCCGTTATTGGATTAGGTCTAGGACTATATTATCTAACATAGCATTCCCTTATTGAAGACACTAGGGCATTATTTGAAAGAGATTTGAAAGGCGGCTATCTGACAAAATCATTAGTATGGACAAAATGTTGAGTGGCATTTTTTCTGGCTGTATGCTTCAGTGCATCAAGCACTTAGGTCAGTTTTGCCTTTCATTCTTTTGAGGTCAATAAAGTAAGTACCAGTCAAGTATTCCTGTTAATGTAATCAACATGCTTTCTCCTCTTAAAATTGCTAGCCTTGCTCCAAAATTGGAAAGAATTATTTGAAGGAGTTTCATTGGCTATTTCTAGTTGATCAAACTTTGCCAAGGCTTCTTCGTTAGATCAGTGCTATAGTGTATGTTATAGTCCTGCACTTTCCAACATGTGTTGCAAAATTAGACAAACATGTTGCAAAATTATACATTTGTGACAAAATTGCCCAAGACCAGAATATTTTATCACCACATTATTTTTCTTTGTTGTTTGCGCATTTATTTTTTTTATCATTTATTTGTTTCACTTGTTGGGCTGTGGTAATGCTGGGGCACCACATTGAAGGGATTGCTCAAACGAACTGACCTCACCACTTACGTTTTAAGCCTGGTACTTATTCTGTCAGTCTCTTTTGCTGAACTGTTAAGTTACGGGGATGTAACCAAATTAACACTAGTTGTCAAGAAAGTGATGGACAACAAACATAATACAGAGACTTACACATAGATAGACAGACAGACAGACACAGAGGCATACACACATACACACAACAGATTTCTTTCAGTTTCTGTCTTTCAAATCCACTAATATGGCTTTGGTCAGACCGCGGCTATACTAAAATACATTTGCCTAAGGTGCCACACAGTGGGGCTGGACCCAAGACCACATGGCTGGGAAGCAAGGTTGTAAACCTTGCAGCCACACCTGGCACAGATTAAAATTGAATATTGATTATGTATTTTGACCATGCATACATATACAGCCTCACATGCATGTCTGATAAAATACACAGTATATTCTATTTAATGCCTATATTTCATTGGAAAAAAATACTGAAACCAAATTTCTATTTATAGTATGCCATTTCATTTTCCGTGGAACAAAATTGTAGTGCTATCTTTAAAGGTTAGAAAATGTTTGCTATAGTGTGCTAGATTCAAAGAAAATAGAAATAATTTTTGCCAACTGCAACAACAACAACAACAACAACATTTCATAAAATGCAATTTTAAGGATGTAATATAGTTGAGTAGATAGGTTTTAATATTTGATTTGATTTCTAGGTCAAGGTGGATTTGGACATTCATGAAGCTGTTCTGATGACTTTACATTTACTATTTCAATCTATGGAATTTTTTGGAGGGGTTTTTGGATTTTTTTTTCCTCTTTTGTTCTGATTTTAATGCATTTTTGGAATCAATTAGGAAAAAGCAAAAGTAATTCTGTGCTTCCTCTTGTTTATATATTTGATATTAATCACTTGATTAAACAAGACAAAACAAGGTTAAATAAGAAAATACATGATGGCTGTGTGGTTAAGTTTGCTTTGCGGCAAAAGGTTTCCATGTTCAATCCCAGTTTGCATTATGAGTAACTTCTACATAGGCGCAGGAGTGGCTTTGTAGTAAGTAGCTTGCTTACCAACCACAAGGCTTTGGTCGGCCTGAGGCTATAGCAGGAGACACTTGCCCAAGGTGCCATGCAGTGGGACTGAATCTGGAACCATGTGGTTGGTAAGTAAGCTACTTACCACACAGCCACTCCTGTGTTCACAATATTCAAAATTTAATTTTTAAATTTAAGAGAACATTCTTCATACAGTCACAATATTTGAAAAGGATATCTTCATCAATTATAAATTATCTAAAACAAAATCTTTTAAAAACAGCCTAAACTGGACCTGTTGGATGTTTTGAAGACAATTTATCATATCTTTTGTCAGGTCTGCCCATAACCTGTTTTTAAAGAAACTCTTAAATAATTTTTAATTTGAAGAAATCCTTTCATATACATTATCATCATCATCATCATCATCCTTTAAAATCCATTTTCCATGCTGACATAGGTTGGATGATTTGACCAGAGCTGGTAAGTGCGAGAGCTGTTTCAGGTTCCAATCTGATTTAGCTTAATTTCTACAGCTGGCTGCTCTTCCTTATACCAACCACTTTATAGAGTGTGCTGGGTGCTTTCTACATGGCACCAGTACAGGTGCTTTCACATTGTGTTGGCACGAGTGCTGTGTACATATATATATATATATATAATATATATATATATATATATATATATATATAGGTGGGGAAAATTCACAAAAGACGAAGACAGGTTGTGTAGACAACAAACATGTTTTAGTATAACTCTCAGGTAGTGAAAATGTCTATAACATTTTGAGCCTACGCTCTTCCACAGAAAGGAACACAGAAAGAAATAAGGAGAGAAAATAAAGAATGTGTAGTGGCTAGCGATCTATTATGTATATATAATATATATTGTGAGTTCGATTCCTGGCAACACGTTGTGTCCTTGAGCAAAACACTTTATTTCACGTTGCTCCAGTTCACTCAGCTGGCGAAAATTGAGTAGTACCTGTATTTCAAAGGGCCAGCCTTGTCACTCTCTGTGTCACGCTGAATCTCCCTAAGAACTACGTTAAGGGTACACGTGTCTGTGGAATGCTCAACCACTTGCACCTTAATTTCACGAGCAAGCTGTTCTGCTGATCGTATCAGCTGGGACCCTCGTCGTCATAACCGACGGAGTGCTCCTACATATTCTCTAAAGCAAGAATATTTTCTCTTTGACAAATTGCAGTGTAAAAGCTTTTATGGGTTCTTAGATCGCTTCAGACCTATTTAAACTGGTCTTAGGTTTTCCATATGCTTTTCCTTGTTTTTTTCTTTTTAATTTATACTGCATGTGGGTGAACATAGGTTACATGAGTGTCAAAGATTACAGGTTTCTAATAGACCAATCACTAGTTCACTATACTTCTGATGGTGAGAATGATTAAGAATTACCTTTGCAACACAGGTAGAATTAACACGACAGTATATTCATGCATTTACCTCATCTCACAGGTTGTCCATTAATAGTCAATGTAATTATCCATATGAAATGTTCGGACTTCTATCAGAAGTGAACCAATTCTACTGGGTCCTGTCTTCAATTGCTGTGGTTCAGCTGTTGACCTCTCTCTCTCTCTCTCTCTCTCTCTCACATACACACACAAGCTGACCAATGTCTTGTGAGTGAATTTGGTAGAATGTAAATCCAAGAAACTTTTAATGTGTGAGGGGCCATGCATGCAAATGTACATGAATGTTGATATTCCATACTGGTCATCACTCGAGCAAAGTAGTAATGGTATTGACATTCTTTGTTGCCATTACGACTGGTCACTATGCTTTCAACAAACCCCTGAAATAGAAAAAAAAATCCCTTACTTCAAAAACAGGTAAAAGTTAGCAACAGGAAGAGCATCTAACCATAAAAATCCTACCTCAAATAACTCCAATATTAGCATGGAGAAAATGGGCATTAAGCAAATGAACAAATGTAAAGAGGGAATTAAAGATAAACTTCCAGGCAGACCACAACCCTTCCAGTATTGGTTTACAATATTCTCACCCCTTGTAAGAGAATGCCTATATTTGCTGTTCAGTGAATTATCACTTCTTGATCACTCTGTCTTTTCCAAATAGAGCATTCCCATTGAAGCCTTGCTTACATCAAATGTTGTTACTAAATCACATTGTTGACATTACCTGCTTGAAAAATGGTGAAATAAATTTGATATTCCAGCCTGGGAATCTAGATGTCTAAGTTTTACAAGTTTCTTTCTTTTTTTTTTATTGTCTCTTAGTAGTAGTAGTAGTAGTGTGTGTGTGTGTGTGTGTGTGTGTGTATGTATATATGTATGTATGTATGTATATATATCTATGTATGTTTATATGTATGTATATATACATGCTAGCATGGAAAGCGGACACTAAACGATGATGATGATGATATATACATACATGTGTATATATATATAAATACCTATCTATCTGTGTATGTATGTATGTATATATATATATATATATATATATATATATATATACACATATAAATATTTATATGTATATATGTATATACATATACACACACGCACATATATATATATATATATATACGTATAAATATTTATACGCATATGTTTCTGTATATATGTATATACATATATATATATATATATATATAATATATATATATATATATATATATATACACTCATGCTTTTATACATACACATGCCCATACTGTTTCACTTGGATAAACATTAATGACAAACTTTCATGCACAGACAAATGCTACTCTTGCTGCAAAAAAAAAAAGCCTTCCTCAGTCTTATACATACATGCACAGACGCATAGTTAATGTTAACTGACTGAGACCCGAAACATATTTGCATGCATATATATATATACATCTGCTTGTTCCCATGTACACACATTGCATACATGACAGATTTCTGTGCAGTTACCATCTACCAGATTTCACACTACTCAAGGCTATGATAGCCGACAACATGCTCTCCAAATGCCATGCACTGGGAATCAAACTTGGAAACCGTATAGTTGCAATGCAAACTTCCTAAGCCTAATAACCAATGCCTGCACATCCTCCCCCGGCACTACTCCTTTATGTGCCAAATGTATTTATGATTTCCCTAGTCACTTCATTCAGTGATGTGAACAATAATGTAGTTCTCAACTTATTTGTTTATCAAGAAGATGGATTACTTAACTTGAAATGAATTACCCTTTTGTGAAACAATGACATGTCATTGATCTAGTCATGATGATAGATTAGGGAGAGGGAAAAATAGTCATTTAATTTCCTGAATATTTGTTTTCTATTCTATAGACACAATGCACACACACATATACACATGCGTGCACACACATGCAGATGTACAGAGATAGAAACACATATATATGAGATGCAGGAGCTTCTATGTGGTCGTTTTTATATACTAGAAATAGCAGCGAAATTTCCCTCAAATTGTGCTCTGCCAACTTGAAGAAAAAATGACGGGGCACATTGTATTATGTAATGCTTGATAGCCCTAAAAATATAGGACGGTAATGGTTGGAATGCATTTGATCATAGGGCTGCTCAGTTAAGCATGACCTGGGGCTAAATCTTAACTACAATATCAACACACATTAACATGGCTATCTGGTAGAAAGGTTAGCATGTCGGACAAATGCTTAGCAGAATTTCATCCATCTTTACATTTTGAGTTCAAATTCCACCAAGTTTCACTTTGCCTTTCGTCCTTTTGGGATCAATAAAATAAGTGCTAGTTGAGTACCCCCTTCGCCAAAATTGCTGGCCTTGTGCCAAAATTTGAAATCACTATCAACACACACACACACACACTCACACTTGTCTGTTTCTAAAGTTTAACTCTTTTGTGACCATATTTAAAATTTTTGTTATCAAGAATTATTAGAGTTCTAACAACAGTTAATTTATAAAGGTAAAGGTAAAAATATTTACCTGTAGAAGTCAGTTTTTTTCTTATGCAATAACAGGATTTCTGTTCAAGATCTGAATTTGATTTAAATTTGAATATGTTGACAGAGGCTGTTTCAGATAGATAGCGAGAGACATAGCAGCCTAATCTCCCTCAAATTACTCTAAAATCTTAAAGAAAAGTGGGGAAGGGGGACATATTGGACAATTTTAGTCTTCGTTTCATTGTTTAACGTCCGCTTTCCATGCTAGCATTGGTTGTACGAATGACTGAGGGCTGGCAAACCAGATGGCTGCACCAGGCTTCAATCTTGATCTGGCAGAGTTTCTACAGCTGGATGCCCTTCCTAACGCCAACCACTCCGAGAGTGTAGTGGGTGCTTTTATGTGCCACTGGCACGGGGCCAGTCAGGCGGTACTGGCAATGACCTTGTTCAAATCTTTTACACCTGCCACCGGCACAAGTGCCAGTAGGGCTGGTAACGATCACGCTAGAATGGTGTCTTTTACATGCCACCAGCACAGAGGCCAGATAGCCGCTCTGGCAATGATCATGCTCAGATGGTGCTCTTGATACCCTACTAGCACGGGACTCAAGTGCCAGTAAGGCGATGCTGATAACGATCATGCTCAAATGGTGCCTTTTAAGTACCACTGGCACTATATAAAAAATTAATTAATGTAGTTCTCAACAAGAAGAATGATGGTCACAACCAAGAATACCTTCAATCATAGGTTTGTTTAAACAGGGAAGACCAGGGATTAAATGACAAAAACAGCAATAACACTCAGACAAGCCTATAAAGGAGCCTATATTTGATTGCTTGATTTGCTGTAAATGTCAGTAAAATCCTCCCCTAATCAAACTCTGCTCTTTTAAGAAATAAAAGAGACTGGACAGTATAGCTCCTGATATCTTTTATTGTTTTACTTGTTTCAGTCATAGGACTGTGGCCATGCTGGATCATTGCCTTGAAGGGTTTAGTTGGAGAAATTGACCCCAGTACTTACTTTCAAGTCTGATACTTATTCTATCAGTACGTTTTGCTGAACCCCTTAATTATTGAGGTGTAAAGAAATCAACACTGGTTGTCAAGAATTGTGGCAGACAAACATAGACATACACAGTTTCTGTCTACCAAATTTACTCACAAAGCATTAGTTAGCCTAGAGCTATGGTAGAAAACACTGACCAAAGGTGCTGCAAAGTGGGACTGAACCTGATGCTGTGTGATTGCGAAGCAAACTTCTTAACCAAAACACAACCATGCTTGCACCTATAACGTACAAAGGGGCTGGGAAGATTATGCTCATGGCCAAAATGCAGCAAGCCTGGAATAAACAAGAATAACTACAACAACAACAACAAATTCATAAAATCACCCACCTGTAATTACCACAGATACAGGATTCATTCCCCCCCCCCCCAAAAAAAATGTCTACTCTTTGCTATCACCTATTCTAAAGCAGTTTATGAACAACATTTTAAGTAAGTTTTCATATGAAGTAGAGCTGTTGCGTTCTTCTAAAGAATACTCAGAAATATAGGTTTGAAGCCTATTTCTTTTTGAAGTTTTTCATATTACACATTAGCTTCTATATATAATTTACATGCATATGCAGTTGGAACTGCATATATATACATACACACCCTTGCACATATATTTTGTAGGATGGGTAATGTATTTGATTATCTTTGAAAAATTTTTACAATATCAAGCATGTTGATTATCTATATTGATTATACACACACACACATACACCACTATACAATACAAATATCTCTGTCCACAGATAACAGTATATACAAATGTGTAATAGCTATATACACTATATTCAATTGTGTAATAGCTGTAATTGCTTTCAGTTGTTTATAGTTACACATTTTTTCATCACTATTTTTTTCAATTTTATTTTTTAAAAGCATTTCTTTGAAATTCGTCCAAAAATGGAGAATACATTTTTGAAAGCAAAATTCTGTAAAATAACAAAAAGTTTCCTCGGGATTTTATTTTTACATTATTGTTTTAAAATATTGCTGTTAAAAATTAAGAAAATATATTCTGAAAACCATACTGTATTGCATTTCATTGCTTTTCTATGCAGTTTTATACATTATATTTTACCATATATAGCTCTGTTGTCATTTGTAATTTTTCTTTAAATATGTTTTCTTACAAGAAAATATATATATATATATATTGATAGTTGGTAAATTTTTGAAGTGCTTTTATAGTTTTTCTCTTCAATGAATTTGCTGAAAAAAGGCTTTAAGAGTTTCTATAAATGAATTTTTATACCGAACTTTTACCTTTTCATTAAAATATGTTCTTTTGCTGTGACAGACTGTACTGGTAAACTATATTGCAGCTGATTAATATTGTTTACACTTCTTGTAAGCACACATTAAGATATGATTTTATTTATTTAAGTTAAATTACACGCTGGGAAATGTCCGTTGAATAGGTGCTTTAAAAACACTCACAAAAGACTGAAATATCTCTAGAAAATATTGATATGGTATTTTTTGAAAAACGGTTATATAGGAGTTTTTAAAAAAATTTTTGTGTATCTTTCCATCTTTAAATGTTCTAAACATTAAATAAACTGATTGCTTCACTGGAGAACTGATTGCAGATCCAATGTATGTCATTAAGATAATTCTATGGTTTCTTCACAAGTTATCATCCATGAAACATCTAGTGAAACCGGGATAGAAGAATCTAAGAATAAATATTGATTTCTTTTTAGGTGCAAACTGACTGTCTGGTAAGAAGTTTGCTAACCACATGGTTTTGGGTTTAGTACCACTGAGTGGCACCTTGGACATGTGTCTACTGTACCCCCAAGCTGATGAAAATCCATGTGAGTGGATTTGGTAGTCAGAAACTGAAACAAGGCAGCAAGCTGGTAGAAACATTAGCACGCCGGGCGAAATGATTAGCAGTATTTCGACTGCCTTTACGTTCTCAGTTCAAATTCTACCGATGTCGACTTTGCCTTTCATCCTTTCGGGGTCTATAAATTAAGTACCAGTTACGCACTGGGGTCGATGTAATCGACTTAATCCGTTTGTCTGTCCTTGTTTGTCCTCTCTGTGTTTAGCCCCTTGTGGGTAGTAAAGAAATAGCTATTACGTCTGCCTTTACGTTCTGAGTTCAAATTC
Source organism: Octopus sinensis (assembly GCF_006345805.1). Taxonomy (NCBI): domain Eukaryota; kingdom Metazoa; phylum Mollusca; class Cephalopoda; order Octopoda; family Octopodidae; genus Octopus; species Octopus sinensis. The sequence goes on along the minus strand of NC_043019.1, from coordinate 29,095,793 downwards.
TGCCAAGGTCAACTTTGCCTTTCATCCTTTCGGGATTGATAAATTAAGTACCAGTTACACACTGGAGTCAATGTAATCAACTTAATCTCTTTGTCTGTCCTTGTTTGTCCCCTCTATGTTTAGCCCCTTGTGTGGGCAATAAAGGAATAAGAAACTGAAAGAAGCCTGATGTGTTTGTGGGTGTGTGTATATTAAGAGAAAGAAAGTAATCAGAATTTTGGATAATCATTTATTTAGCATTTTCATCTTATTTCTCCAAAGTGAGATAAAAGCACTAAATAGATAATTACCCAAAATTCTGATTACCTTGTTTTCTTAATATATAAAATCTATACACCACATCAGACAATCTTTACGTTTTTGTGTGTTTGGGGGGGGGGGTTATTCTCTACCACCACTTCACAGCCAGTGTTGGTTTCTTTACATCCCTGTAACTAAATGGCTTAGTAAAGAGACTGATAAAATAAGATACCAGGCTTTAAAAAAATGTACAGGGGTAGATTTCTTTGACGAAACCCTTCAAAGTAATGCCCCAGTATGGCCACGGCCCAATGACTGAAACAAGTAAAAGATGAATGATGTACAAAGTCAACTTCTTTGCAGGAGACAATTTTATAGCCAGTTATATGACTGGTACATTATAGTGGTTGATTTACTTATCTCAGCATTTATCATATAGATTCTGGGTTTTAATAGCAGCAATTACAAACATGTTGTATGCAGAATTGACAGACACATAAATAGTTAAGGGCATGCTCAACTCACTTTGTTATGAGCCAAAATGTATTTTTACATGTATAAAGGGAGGGAGAAAAATCATTAGCATTAATTTGTCAGGAGCGGCAAGGGAGAGGACTTCAGAATACCAATTGATTAAAAATTAAATGGAGCTATAATAGTGTAAAGTAAATCTTACCCTTTGGTAAATATGGTGATAACTGTGGATGTGTTTCGGTATTATTGGATCTCCTAAGTGAAGCATAAACTGAGATATAGACAAATAGAACAATCAATTGATTGAGAGAGAGAGAGACAGACAGACAGACATACACACACAGATAGATAGATTGCTGACCCTCTAGCATTTAAACCAGTCATATTCAGCTCAAAAAGCCTACATTATGTTTAAACTGGCCACACCCAACCTATTACACCTACCCTACAATGTCATTCTAAAATTAAGCATTCACATCATTGAAATTTCAAAGCTATGAGATCATACATGATTAATTCAAAACAATGTGAATAAATAAGCATTACATTTGATAGAATTATCTGAACCCTTTAGGATTCAGATAGTGTTAATATATTTCATGTTGTTGAACATCACTAGAAGAACTAGAAATGATTACATAATAAGTCTGAGAGACAGGTTAGTCAATATTACACTATTAAATGCAGAGAGCATTATCAAGATAATTAAAAGTAATTGTGCAGTATGGTAATAAACAGTAATAGTCCAATAATTAGTATTATTTTGAATTATTTTTTAACAAGAATAGGAGACAACTTTGGTCACGTTTCAGTTTTATTGTGGCCTTATCAACAAAGCATAGACTGAAATCATTCTTGGAAGAATTACGAAGTAAAGGTACAAGATTATTGATTTGTTTCAACAATTTGTTAAAGTCAGCGTTTTGTAGTTGAAGATTTATAGTCAATTACATTAGTGGTCCATTACAGTGCTTGATTGAATTGGCTTTGCTCTTACTCTACAAGTTCTTCCTGGTTTTTAGTAGCATCAATTACAGCAAGCTACTTTTACAATTAACTGTAAATATATTAGCGAGCAGTAAAAAGCTAACTCAGGATAAGTATATGAGCATGTGTGCAAATAGATAGATAGATAGTTAGTGTTACCATATCTAATGCAAAGCTTACTAAGAAATAAATAGGTGGTGAAACTGACAGACAAATAGATATGTGGATGGATGGGTGGGTGAATTTGGATAAGATTAATTGATTGTAAAGTTAGATTAGAAATAGTTATGTAGTGAGGATGCGGGGGAATCAATATTTGCCGGTGACTAATATTAAATATATTTCTCTGATAAATATGGGAGACAACTACAAATATGTTTTGGTGTTATTCCCACTTAATCAGCAAAATAAAGTTTTTAAATTCTTAATTTGACTACCTGTCTTCTGTTCTCTTCTCTGACCATCACACGTACTCTGCATTGATCTATGTAGTCCACTGTCTACCTACTTGTGTATTTTGTCAGTATCTCCATCAATTTGTTATCTATTATTGTTGATTTTGCTACCTATCTACCTATGTGCCTACTTGTATATTCTAATGTGTACACATAGCCACAACATGCACTTTAATTAATTTAAACACAAATGTACTTTTTTTTACTCGTGTATCTATTAACCATTAAGTATATGTGTGTGTATATACAAATGTATTTAATTAAACAGTGTGTTAAAATATTACAGATAAAAACTAGTTATTATTAAACTATTCAATGCAAGAAATGTAGCCTTATTTCCCTATTATTGGATAAGTCAATACTCAGTATTAAACTAGAGATTATCCAGTAATGATTAAGTGTGAAACAAAGCTTATGAGCTTGTAGTTTAACTATTAATAAAGATACAGAAGCTAGTGGTCCTGTTGTTAATGTACCAAAACCGCAGAACTCCGATGAACAGCTGATAAAAAGATGTATGTCCTTGTTTGTGTTTTTCCATGTACTGTTCATTTGACTTATTCTCTGTTTAATTTCTCTGTCCTCACCACTCTCTCTCTCTCTCTCTCTCTCTCTCACACACACACACATATTGATGAAATAAATAGTGAAGAAAGTATGACTGAAACAAATGGTTGATTCAGCTTGATTGAACTCCAATGAACATGTGTATAAATGTGTCTTTGTATAAATACATGGCTGTGTGATAAGAAGTTTTCTACACAACCATGTGGTTTTGGGTTCTGTCCCATATATCGCTGGGCCAACCAAAGCCTAGTAAATGGATATGGTAGATGGAAAAAGACTAGAAAAAGAATTAAACACTAGGTAGTGGAATCTAACCCAGGACCTTGTGCTTGTGAATTGAGCTTCTTAGCCATTTGACTTCACTATGTTTACATAGGCATATGCTTGCACATGTGTATACATGTGTGTTTGTATAAATACATGGCTGTGTGATAAGAAGTTTGCTTCTCAACCATATGGTTCTGGGTTCTATCCCACTATATCTCTGAGCCAACCAAAGCCTTGTGAATGGTTATGGTAGATGGAAACAGGAAGAAGCCTCTTATACATGTGTGTGTGTGTGTGTGTGCTTCTGTGTTACTGTCTCCTTGCCTTGACATTACATGGAAGTTGTAAATGGTCGTCACTGTCATACAAGCAGTGTCGTTCATTTCCAACATCCTGTGAGAACAGGCATCTCACCATAGGGAAATATTACATTACTTAGAAACAGATGACAGTTGATGGCAGGAAGGGCTTCCAGTTGTAGAAAATACGCCTCAAATAAACTCTCTCTCTCTCTCTACTTCATGTGAGCATGTTAAAATGATGATGATGATACATACTCTTTTACTTGTTTCCGTCATTTGACTGCGGCCATGCTGGAGCACCGCCTTTAATCGAGCAACTCGACCCCGAGACTTATTCTTTTGTAAGCCCAGTACTTATTCTATCGGTCTCTTTTGCCGAACCGCTAAGTGACGGGGACATAAACACACCAGCATCGGTTGTCAAGTAATGCTAGGAGGACAAACACAAACACACACACGCATACATACATACATATATATATATATATATATATATATATATATATGTGAATATTTTTAAAATGTATTTTGTTTGTATATTCGTGTGTGTGTTTTATTTGACTTTTCACTTAAAATATTTTCCCCTTTAACTCAGTTCTTTACCCATACACTATTCTTGTTATATCATTCACCTAATTAAAACATAAGCCTCACGGCTGCATTAATAGGGGTGCACTTTTATGCAGTCACTCAAACCAAATCCCTCTCACATCACAGTCTGCTGCCTTAGCCCTTTAAATGCGAAATTAAATTTCATGGTTATTCCAGTAATGATGTTAAATACCTCCCAAAAAATAGAATTGGGATTTTCTGCAAGTCACATTGCCTCAGTAAACTTGATATATCTCAACAAAAAATGTTCCAAACATGATATTCCTCAACAAAAGATGATAAGATTGGGGTATATAACTACTTTCTGTAGTTAAAGTTAATATAATTTTGAGTGGATATATCTGATTTCCACAGTAAAAGGGTTACAGAATGACATTTTCGCTGGATAATGTAGTTGCCTCAAACAAAAGCATAAAATCATAATTTCTGGAACACTTTTGATCATAGGTCTGACCTGGGGTTAAACTGTAATAATAACAACCACCTTATTATTCGTACTTTTATCATTTTTTAAACTTTTTTTTCATGCACTTCCACCACCACCATC